>NC_056755.1:608846-912019 GCF_018687715.1 Carya illinoinensis | reverse complement strand
AGATGTGTCTTTAGAGATATTTGAATTCTCCTGTGGGCCCCTTCCCAGAAGACTTGGTTTGTCCATAAAAGCCTAGTTCCTTTCCAATATGCTCGGTTTATCCATAAAAGGCTGATGCATTAATTCGGTTTGTCCATAAAAGGATGGTTCCTTCATATGATCGATTGACAAGTTGACCGTGGGATGTGATGCTTGCATTGAATCTGAACTAGACTTCAACCATTTAGTTATCCAAGCTTCTGAACCGATAGATGCAGCTGCCCTCTCTTTATTGAAAAGATCTCATGACCGAAATGTGGAGTGGCTGAAAAAGTTGATGGGACATGGGTAGATGAGCTTGAATCAATGTGCTGACTTGAGGGAGAAAATCTGGTAGATGAGCTTGAAACAAAGTGCTGACTTGGGGGATAATATCCGGTTGGTGAAGATGCATTAATGGTGGAATTAATGCGGTTACTGTAGTCTACAAGATGCTTGGTCGGTGCTTGATTGTGTCCTGCCGAGAAACTGAAAACTGGCCGAGCTCCACCACCCAACGTCGATGAGGATTGCTGAATATCCAGTGCTTGAACCCTTAGCTGCTTCTTCTCCGTTTGCCAACAGATAAGTTTAGTGAATTCTTGATTGCTGCACACTATGGTCCGAGATCTCAACTGATATCCCGCAGTATATGGACTAGAAAAAAGTGTCTGAGTATTAGTGACTCTGATCGGATGCAAAGCTCCTCTAACAAAAGGATTGCCACGAACCGAGAGACTATCATCTTCCACTACTGCTTTTCCTTTTCCTTTCCCTATTGTAATCTGTTCTAGTACCTAGATAGCTTCCGTATTTTCCCCGATCTGAGAGGGCATTTGTAAAAAAAGTGTTGAGGAGCCAAATAAATCACTTTCAGCTGACTCATGAGTATATGGAGATTTGTCTGGACTAGTTTCATCTGCAATGCATTTAGTCATCGGAAGCATTTGGGACCTTTCTTCACGAGGAGTAGGTTGAACAGTCATAAAAATAGGAGATTTTGCACGTAACCATGGTCCAAAAGGCATTTGCTCAGGAATCGACTTCAGGAAATTGCAGAAAATTTGGGAATGACCAATCCTTCCACATGCATAACAGAAATCTGATAAACGTTCATATTTAAACGAAACCCACGTGTCAAGATTGTTATCTCTTGGTTCCCAAAGGCCTTGTTTAAGAGGTTGGGAAATGTCAATCTCCACTTTAATCGGATAACTTTCTTGCAAGCTAATCCAAATAAAGGATCAATATCCACTGCAATAAAATTTCCAAGAGCACTCCCTATTTTAAAAGCTATTTTTTCTGTCATGTGGTTTCGAGTAAGACCATGGATTTGAACATGAAAAGGTGAAGTGTTCAGACTAATCTCTTTCCATGTAGAATCTGCAGGGCAGCTTTTGAGAATAAGAAGATGACCCTTAAAGTTCCAAGGAGCCTGATTCAATATCCTGCTTTTATCTCTAGCATTTTGGAAAGTAAAAAGGAATAAGTTTGCATCCAAATCTTCGATGTGAAATTTACTAAGAAAACTCCAAGCTGCTCTGAAAGAGGCATGCATAGAAATTCGATTGAGAGGTCAAGGAGCCACTATTTTACCAAGGAGAGCTAGATCAGGTTGATCATTTGCTGGATCCCTTTCTGCAGATAAATTTAAACCTTCCCAAGAGAGAGCCTCAGTCTGGTGAATTAGTTCTTCCATATCCATAAGAGGAAAAGTAAGAGAGAAAGAAAGATGATGGAGTTAAGGTGGTAGCCTAACTTTTTTAGAACACTATAGAAAGTGCAGAGAGAACTCTATTCTAGAGAGAGAGCGGGTTTTAGCATTATGTCAAAAGCTTTTTAACTACCATTCACAACTCTCTTAAAATATAACTTTATAATAGTAAAGCTTTTTAATAGAGATCTATAATTAAAAATACTACTAAGAAAAACTTATTTCCTACTGGAATCCCAAATATGCCCTACTATATACCTGGTCTTTTATTAATTCTCTCTCTTTCTATCCTTGTTTTATTCTCTATATTAAAATTTTAATATAATTACAATCGGTAACGAACTCGACGTACACGCTTACTTAGCATAGCATCGAAATTATTATATATAGTATAGATAATCAGCCACCCGTCACGTGCATGAATTCATGGCTCGTTAGTATTAAAGCGCAGACGCGCGTACTAAGCATAGCATCGATGTGATCGGAACTAGAAATTCTAGAATCAAAAACAATAATCTATGGATCAATAACCTCTGATAAAACAATAATTAATTAACTCTTGTTATTTTTTAAAATAATAATCTAACTTTAACAAAAAAATATAATAAAGATTAATGCTAGATACATGAGTTTTAGGATGTGAAAACATCTTACATTCCATTTAAAAAAGATCAGTAGAACCCTCGTTAAAAAGTTTATTTTTATTTTTTTATGTAAATATTATATTTAGTCATTTTTTTTTTTAAAGAAAATGCACAGATCTTGTTCACATTAAGAATGCAAATATCAATTTTCTCTTGGGAAAACTATCAGGCTCGGTCCCTCGATTTGCAGCAAAGTGAGCGATCTAACTTTCACCTGTGTTAGATATATTACTCAATTTTTAAAACAAAAATGATAAAGAATGAAAAATTCTAACTATTGCATATGAACTATCTAATGATCAAACTTTTAGCAGAGGTTTGGATTGTGATTTTGATATGAGAGTTAAAAGTTAAATAAAATGTTACTAAAATATAATTTTTTAATATAATTTTTATTTTAAAATTTTAAAAAAGTTGTAATGATTAGATAAGATGAATTAACAACTTCTTATTCAAACAAGGTCTTACTCTTTTAATCTTTTTTTTTTTAAATTAACCTTTTGTTTTACATGATGTGTTTGAGTTCTTAAAAGTTATTATTTTATAATGGAGCATTGAAGTACTTGTGAATTAATTTGTATAGAACCACAAGATGGTAGACCAGCATGGTATGAGCGAGTATTTCATGGTTTCGAGTTCAGGAGTTCAAGTCAGAATATAAGTTGAAACAATTTATAATAGTAAAGCCTGACCTTTGGGCCATGAGATGAGTTTTGGACCAATTGGATATTTTAGGGGGTGTTGTGGTGATAGATTCGCCTTTGGGATAGTACGTAGCTATGGCTTAACTGTACATTCTGCAGCAGGGAGTGGCTCCTATGGTTATGATCAGAGAGGGTTGTTATGCTGGTCGTCTCCACCTCTCATTTTCTTAATAAAAAAAGAAATTAATTTGTATATAAAATAAAATAAAATAGAAAATGAGATTGAGAAGAGAGAATGAGTGAGAGTGATAAAGGGTTAGAATTGCATAATTAAGTTGTTTAAATGAGTGATTTATTTTATCAAATAAGGATTGAACACTTAATTATACATCAAAATTTTAACACTTAATGAAAAATTTATTGATGATAATATTTTGCACATCAAAGTCTCATATTTGCCCTTGAAATACTTAAACTATAATATCATTTTATTTGTATATTGTAGGACATTTATGGAAGAAAAGAAAGAAGAGGATCTACGAGGAAATAGGAGAATTGATTATGGCCTTATGGAATTTCATCTCAATCATAGCACGCCGAACACATGAGATGCCGGAGGTAGCAGCAGAGGAGATTTTTATTTTTTTTCTTTCTTTTTCATAGAGACAGCTGGAGCTTTGCATTTTAGACCTAGACTAGAGAGTCCTTAGCATTTATTTTCTTCTTCTTCTCGTTTAGAGCGGCGGCTGGTATTGATATTATCTTGCACTGTGTTTTTCTTTTCGTTTGGACGAACATAGCAGCAGATTTTCATAACTTTCATTTTGCTTTTCGTTTAGATGCTAGCAGTAGAGTAGTCATTATTTTTATTTTCTTTCTTCTTCGTTTAAGACAGAATCAGCTGGTTTTGTCTTTCTTTTCACTTAGCATTTATTTTCATTGAAGACGCTGGGCGGCTGGTTTATTGTCTTTCACACATTTTTTTCATTCTTGCTTTTTGTTTTGGACACTAGCAGTAGATTTTCATAGTTTTCTTTTGGTTTTACATTCGGTGCCGCAGAGTAGAGTAGATGATTATCACTTTACTTTTCCGTTTAGCTAGAGGCAGCAGAGTAATTTATTTTTCTTTCTTTCTTTTTCGTATTTAGACGGAGGCAGCATCATTAGTTCTATTCTTCTTTTCTTTTCGTTTAGCAAGAGTCGGCTGGTCTTGTTTTTAACTTAGTTTATTTTGATTTTGGGTATTTTTTTCTCTTAGATTTTCGCATGGTTCAATTTAGATTAATTTTTATTGCTAGAAATATCATGTGTAGCTAAGTTCTAAAACTTGAGTTGTGGAATAAGACTTAATTTTTTTTGAGTTCTAGTTTGATGCAATATTTTGTTGTTGAATGTTGATTTCACTAAGTTACTAGTTGAATTTAAATTAAAAATTGATGCGGCTCTTGCTCTTGTTTTGTTGTTGACGTGAGGCACAACAAAAACTTGAAAATTATCAAGGCTTCTCTCAATTGATTGTTAATGTGTGTTTGGCTAGTAAAGTAGAGAATCCCTTAGAAAAATATTGCAAAGCTTGAGCATAACTTTTTATCTCCCGTTTATCAATGCCTTGATTGGATTGTTAATCGAGAAAATTATCTAAGATCCGAAATAAAGAGAGTCTCATACCCAACCCAAGTGTTACTTAATTTGTTTTTTTATTTTAGAAACTCTAATTTCAACTTCGATTATCTTTTTGCATTGCATTTGAATTTTATTTTCATCTCTCATACTTGATTCATTTGTTACTCACAAATCTCTTATACGCTTTGATAACCCATTGTCCCTGTGGAATACGATCCTGGACTTATCCTTGATACAACTTGACACTTCTACACTTGGAAGCACATTCGAAACCGAGTCAAGTTTTTGGCGCCGTTGCCGGGGACAACTGGTGCTTATTAGAGCATTCCTCTACTGCTGAGAGGACGTTGTGGAGCTGTGAACCTTTTCACAGCCTGGGTGACATCTAAGTTTTTTTCCTTCTCTTTGTTTATTTTTCATGGTCTTTGATTATCTGCTCTTGTTTGTATGACTAGTTGGACTAGAGACCATACATCTCGACTATTTAGGACACAATCATTGACATCTTTTAGCTCTGCATCATCTTCTGTAGAATCATCATCAGACACTGATAACATCATGGCTGAAAATGAGCATCATGATAGGGAAGTGGAGAATCCAAACAGGACTCTTAGAGAGTATCTTCAGCCTGTTAGGACTAGCACACCTTCTTGCATCATTTTGCCTATTGATGCAAATGCTTTTAATTTCAAACCTGGGATGATTCCACTGTTACCACACTTTCATGGTATGGAATCTGAAAACCCCTATTTGCATATCAAGGAGTTTGAAGAAGTGTGTTCCACATTCATGGATAGAACATGCACTGATGAAGTCATAAGATTGAAACCGTTTCAATTTTCCTTAAAAGACAAGGCTAAGACATGGTTGAATTCCTTAAGACCAAGATCCATTGGGACTTGGCAAGAAATACAAACTGAATTTTTAAAGAAATTTTTTTCCCATGCATAGAACTAATGCTTTGAAGAGACAGATCATGAATTTTGGCCAAAAGGATGTGGAAACATTTTATCATTGTTGGGAACGATTCAAAGACCTTTTAAATGCATGTCCTCATAATGGATATGAGAATTGGAGGGTCATTAGTTTTTTTTATGAAGGGTTGCAACAAAAAATGAGACAATTTGTGGAGACCATGTGTAATGGAGCATTTTTTAACAAATAACCCGATGAAGCTTTTGAATATTTTGATTATCTAGCTGAAAATGCACAATCATGGGATACATCTGATGTTCATGATAGGTCGGAAAGTTCAAGGACAATTTCAGGGGGTGGGAAATATAATCTGAGAGAAGTAGATGATTTGAATGCTAGGTTGGCTATGATTTCTAAGAAATTAGAAACCATAGAAATGAAGAAAGTGAATGAAGTACAAGCCGTACCTCAAATTACCTTGAGCTGTAATATTTGTGAGGGCCAATGGCATTCAACTAATGATTGCCCGACCATTCCTGCCTTCAAAGAAGTTCTCTTGGATCAATCTAATGCGGTTAATATGGTTGCTAAATCTTTTTCAGGTCCTTATTCCAACACTTACAATTCGGGATGGAGAAATCACCCTAATTTCAGTTGGAGAGGTGAACAAGCTGCTTTACCTGCACCCAACATAGCTGGTCCTTCACAAATTGTACCCTACACTACCCCAGGAGGTTCAAGACCATCTCAATATGCCAACCACATGGTGCCAGCCCAGAAAAAGAACCTTGAAGACAATTTCCAGCAATTATCCACCAACTTCCAGCAGCTGTCCACCAATTTTCAGCAATTCATGCAAAGCCAAGCTGCTATCAATAGTCAAAATTCACAAGCCATTGCTGAGATTCGAGGGTCAGTCACAAGGTTGACTACAACCATGAGTGCTCAAGAGAAAGGGAAGTTCCCTGCACAATCTCAGCCTAATCCCCAAGGCCAAAACCACCAATTTCAAAATGTGGCAGGAGATTCAAATGTCAAGCAAGTCAAGGCTATTACAACCTTGAGAAGTGGTAAGGTGATTGGCATTCCAGCTCAAGAGGTAGAAAAGAATGGTAACACTTCTAAACCTCCTTCTGAAAATGAGGCACATGATCCTTTGAAATCTGAAAGTGTCCCAAGCACTACACTTGCACATTTTCCTCAAAGGTTAGCCCCTTTGCACAAAGATAAGCATCACGCTGAAATTCTTGAAATTTTTAAGCAAGTTAGGATTAATATACCATTGTTAGATGCTATTCAACAGATTCCTACCTATGCTAAATTTTTAAAGGATTTATGTACTGTAAAAAGAAAATTGAATGTGCAAAAGAAAACTTTTCTTACTGAGCAGGTTAGTGCTATTATCCAAACCAACACCCCTCCCAAATACAAGGACCCAGGATCCCCTACCATAGCTTGCATGATAGGGAGCTCAAAAATAGGCCATGCATTATTAGACTTAGGTTCAAGTGTGAACTTATTGCCTTATAATGTTTATGTTCAGCTTGGATTGGGTGAGTTGAAATCTACTTCTATCACATTGCAGTTGGCTGATAGGTCTATTAAGATTCTAATGGGTGTTGTGGAAGATGTTTTGGTTCAAGTAGACAAATTCTACTATCCAATAGACTTTGTCGTACTCGACATGCAATTGACTAATCATTCTACTTTCCAAGCACCTGTTATCTTAGGAAGACCCTTCTTGGCTACTTCTAATGCACTCATAAATTGTAGAAGTGGAGTTTTAAAGTTGAGTTTTGGAAATATGACCTTGGAGCTAAATATTTTTAATCTTTGCAGGCAACCGCAAGAAGTTGAAGAAGTTCATGAAGTGAATTTGCTGGAAAATTTCATTGATGAAAATTCTACACATTACTTTCAACTTATTGACTCTTTAGAGGAATTTGAAGAAGATTTGAAAATATTTGATAATGTTACTAACTCATCTCTTGTTTCCTCAATAGGTCAGCAAGTTACACCACCATGGAGGCCAAAATTTGAGCAACTTCCACCATTGACATCAACCCTCAAGCCTTCAAAGGAGCAATCCCCAACTTTGGACTTCAAACCTCTTCCATTGGAGTTGAAGTATGCTTTCTTAGGACCACAAAGCACCTTCCCTGTGGTAATTTCTTCTCACTTAACTAGTGAACAAGAAGATAAATTGCTAGATGTCCTTAAGAAGCATAAAAAGTCTATTGGGTGGACAATGGCTGATATAAAAGGAATAAGTCCCTTGGAGTGTACCCATAGAATTTATTTAGAAGATGATGCAAAGCCTTCAAGGGAAATGCAAAGAAGGTTGAATCCCACAATGAAGGAAGTGGTTAAAGGTGAGGTGTTGAAATTACTTGATGTGGGTATCATTTACCCCATCTCGGATAGCAAGTGGGTAAGTCTCATTCATGTAGTTCCAAAAAAATCCGGTCTTACCATTGTTAAAAATGAACAAAATGAATCGATTCCTACGAGGATTCCTACTGGTTGGCGCATGTGTATAGATTATAGGAAGTTGAATGCCGCCACTAGGAAAGATCATTTTCCTTTGCCTTTTCTTGATCAAGTATTAGAAAAAGTTGCTGGACATGCCTTTTATTGTTTCTTAGATGGATTCTCCGGTTACTATCAATTAGAAATAGCACCAGAGGATCAAGAAAAGACCACCTTTACTTGTCCTTTTGGTACTTTTGCTTTTAGGAGAATGCATTTTGGTTTATGCAATGCACCAGCAACTTTTCAAAGATGCATGCTTAGCATCTTTAGTGACATGATTGAGAACACTCTAGAAGTGTTTATGGATGATTTTTCTGTATTTGGTGATTCATTTGAGAGTTGTTTAACCAATTTACAAGCTGTTTTGGCCAGGTGTGAAGAGAAGTAATTGCTACTTAATTGGGAGAAGTGCCATTTCATGGTACAACATGGCATTATTCTGGGACATATTGTTTCATCTAGAGGACTTGAAGTAGATAGAGCAAAAATTGAGTTGATTTCTAAACTTCCTACACCTAAGTCAATAAAAGACATTAGATCTTTTCTTGGGCATGCGGATTTTTATAGGAGATTTATCAAAGACTTTAGCTCTACTTCTAAGCCTCTATGTAAGCTATTGATGAATGATGTAAAATTTGATTGGACACCCGAGTGTCAAGAAGCTTTTTGTCGGCTTAAAACTTTGCTAACCACTGCTCCTATTCTTCAACCTCCTGATTGGTCACTTTCTTTTGAAATCATGTGTGATGCAAGTGATTTTGCTGTAGGAGATGTTCTTGGACAGCGTAGGAACAAACTTCCTTATGTCATTTACTATGCAAGTAAAACTTTGAATTTTGCTGAAAAAAATTATTCTACTACTGAAAAAGAATTACTTGCTGTGGTATTTGCTTTAGAGAAGTTTCGTGCATATATTCTTGGTTCTCCTATAGTCATCTTTACTGACCATGCGGCTCTCAAGTATTTATTAACAAAGAAAGATGCAAAACCAAAGTTGATTAGATGGATACTTTTACTCCAGGAGTTCAATATTATCATCAAAGACAAGAAAGGAGTAGAGAATGTGGTAGCCGACCATTTGTCTAGGCTCACAGTTGCTAAAACTGAACAACCGACACCTGTTCTTGATTCTTTTCCTGATGAACATCTTATGTTAGTTGAAAATTTGCCTTGGTTTGCTGATATAGTAAATTTCTTGGTGACAGGTCAAACACCACCTCATTGGAGCGCTCAAGATACACGGAAATTCATGCATGAGGTGAGATCGTTTTTCTATGATGATCCTTATCTTTTCAAGTATTGTTCAGATCAAATCATTAGGAAGTGTGTGCCCAATGACGAAATTTCTGGTGTCTTAAATTTTTGCCATACGGAAGCTTGTGGTGGGCATTTTTCAGCCCACAAAACAGTGGTCAAAATTCTTCAAAGCGGATTTTATTGGCCAACCATGTTCAAGGATGCCTTTAGTTTTTGTAAAACTTGTGAACCTTGTCAGAAATTAGGAGGAATCACTAGGAGAAATATGATGCCTATGCAACCCATACTAGTGATTGAAATTTTTGATTGTTGGGGGATAGATTTTATGGGACCATTTCCTTCTTCTTATGGCTATTTATACATTTTTCTTGCTGTTGACTATGTTTCTAAGTGGGTTGAGGCAGTCCCTTGCAAATCTAATGATCATCAAGTTGTTTTAAAATTTTTAAAAGAAAACATTTTTACAAGGTTTGGCATGCCTAAAGCCGTAATCAGTGATAATGACACCCACTTTTGTAACAAGCATTTCTTGGCCTTAATGAAGAAATATGGTATCCATCATAAAATCTCTACTCCCTATCATCTTCAAACCAATGGACAAGCTGAACTAGCAAATAGGGAGATTAAAAACATTCTTGAAAAAACAGTTAACCCAAACAGGAAGGATTGATCTTTGAGATTGTCTGATGCCTTGTGGGTTTATAGAACAGCCTTTAAAACCATTTTGGGCATGTCTCCATATAGGCTAGTGTATGGTAAGGCTTGCCATTTGCCTGTAGAGTTGGAACATAGAGAGTATTGGGCCATTAAGCAATGTAATTTTAACATTGATAAAGCTGGTTGTGTGAGAAAATTGCAGTTGTCTGAGTTGGATGAGTTGAGGAAGGATGCCTACAACAACTCTAAGTTGTCCAAAGAAAGAATGAAGAACTTCCATGACAAACACATCCAACGTAAGACTTTTGAGCCTAATCAAAAAGTGTTATTGTACAACTCTCGGTTACACTTGTTCCCTGGTAAGTTAAGGTCTCGATGGAGTGGGCCTTATGTGGTACAAATTGTTTTTCCTCATGGTGCTATAGAGATAATGAATCCTCTCAATGGTAACATTTTTAAGGTTAATGGTCAAAGGCTCAAGCCTTTTATTTCTAACTTTGCACCTGAGGAATCTACTCTACATTTGCTTGATCCTAATTGATGGTTCTTGATCTATCCATTTCTTTTCATTGTTTTCTTTTGTTCTTCAGTTTTTATTTTTATTTTGGCTGCATTCCTTTCAACGCTATCCAGGTACTTCCTTTTCATCTTTCCTTCAGTTTTTCTTTGAATTTTCAGTTCTTCTGTTAGTTGTTTTGCCCCTTAACTACTCTCTTTGTATAAATTCTTTCATTTCTCTTGCATCATTGAGAACAATGCTACAATCTAGTTGGGGGGTGGAAGAGAATTTATTTCTCTGTTTGCATACCTTAGACATATTTTGGTCCACTTAAAAAATAATAATAATAATAAAAAATAATAATAATAATAATAATAATAAAGAGATTTGTTGAGGTCATGGAACATGTGGAAGGTAGTGCAAATAAGAGTATATGTCAAAAGAGGGATTTATCCATTTTATTTAGTTGTTAAACCAAGGGAAAGATGTTAAAAGTTTTGCTAAAATACACACAACACATACCCGGAAGGCCTAGAAAGACTACACTGAGTCATTGTTGGTTGATTTACACTTCAATTGTTTGAGACTCTAATGAACCATATCCTAATGGCTTAGGAAGAGATCTGAAATGAATTAAATGAGAAAATGGACAAGCCAGGGATCAAAAATATATATATATATATATATATATATGTCCTTTAGGTAGACTAGTGGTAAGGGCTGATTTGTGAAAGTGTGGGTAGGCACACATTCATAGGTCCGATTCCCCCACTAGGAAATCTAAAAACATAAATTACATCTGTGTAGTGGAAAAGGCTGCCTATTACCGGGGTCCTTACAAAAAAAAAAAAAAGTAGGCTCCTTTCAAAGTGTAATAGCGTGAAAGCCACCACTACAATGGTTTTGAATTAGAGTAAGACCATGTGGTTTTCTCAGATTGGTTGTTGTGATTGAAACTGTTAATGTCTCTTGGTAGTCGATCTTGGAATTCTAACCCCATTTCCATGCACTTGAAAGAAAGCAAGCTTTGTTACATGTAATTCCCTTGGTTGATTAACTAAATTGTGTATAAATCTCTCAGTTGATACAAAATTCAGATTAATCTATCTCCAGTGTTCTTAAACTCAACAAATCTATTTCATAGCATGTGATTCTTGGATTTTCTAAAATTGTAGCTAGTAATCTCACCTTTACATGAATTCATTCGCTTTATTTGCTAGAGTCTAGCAAAAAGCTAGTTGGGAGGTGTGATAAAGGGTTAGAATTGCGTAATTAAGTTGTTTAAATGAGTGATTTATTTTATCAAATAAGGATTGAACACTTAATTATACATCAAAATTTTAACACTTAATGAAAAATTTATTGATGATAATATTTTGCATATCAAAGTCTCATATTTGCCCTTGAAATACTTAAACTATAATATCATTTTATTTGTATATTGTAGGACATTTATGGAAGAAAAGAAAGAAGAGGATCTACGAGGAAATAGGAGAATTGATTATGGCCTTATGGAATTTCATCTCAATCATAGCACGCCGAACACATGAGACGCGGGAGGCAGCAGCAGAGGAGATTTTTATTTTTTTTTCTTTCTTTTTCATAGAGACAGCTGGAGCTTTGCATTTCAGACCTAGACTAGAGAGTCCTTAGCATTTATTTTCTTCTTCTTCTCGTTTAGAGCGGCGGCTGGTATTGATATTATCTTGCATTCTGTTTTTTTTCATTTGGACGGACATAGCAGCAGATTTTCATAACTTTCACTTTGCTTTTCGTTTAGATGCTAGCAGTAGAGTAGTCATTATTTTTATTTTCTTTCTTCTTCGTTTAAGACAGAAGCAGCTGGTTTTGTCTTTCTTTTCACTTAGCATTTATTTTCATTGAAGACGCTAGGCGGCTGGTTTATTGTCTTTCATACATTTTTTTCATTCTTGCTTTTTATTTTGGACGCTAGCAGCAGATTTTCATAGTTTTCTTTTGGTTTTACATTTGGCGTAGCAGAGTAGAGTAGATGATTATCACTTTACTTTTCCGTTTAGCTAGAGGCAACAGAGTAATTTATTTTTCTTTCTTTCTTTTTCGTATTTAGACGGAGGCAGCAGCATTAGTTCTATTCTTCTTTTCTTTTCGTTTAGCAAGAGTCGGCTGGTCTTGTTTTTAGCTTAGTTTATTTTGATTTTGGGTATTTTTTTCTCTTAGATTTTCGCATGGTTTAATTTAGATTAATTTTTATTACTAGAAATATCATGTGTAGCTAATTTCTAAAACTTGGGTTGTGGAATAAGACTTAATTTATTTTGGGTTCTAGTTTGATGCAATATTTTGTTGTTGAATATTGATTTCATTAAGTTACTAGTTGAATTTAAATTGAAAATTGATGCGGCTCTTGCTCTTGTTTTGTTGTTGACGTGGGGCACAACAAAAGCTTGAAAATTATCAAGGCTTCTCTCAATTGATCGTTAATGTGTGTTTGGCTAGTAAAGTAGAGAATCCCTTAGAAAAATATTGCAAAACTTGAGCATAACTTTTTATCTCCCGTTTATCAATGCCTTGATTGGATTGTTAATCGAGAAAATTATCTAGGATCTGAAATAAAAAGAGTCTCATACCCAACCCAAGTATTCGTTAATTTGTTTTTTTTTTAGAAACTCTAATTTCAATTTCGATTATCTTTTTGCATTGCATTTGAATTTTATTTTCATCTCTCATACTTGATTCATTTGTTACTCACAAATCTCTTATATGCTTTGATAACCCATTGTCCTTGTGGAATACGATCCTGGACTTATCCTTGATACAACTTGACACTTCTACACTTGGAAGCACATTCGAAACCGAGTCAGAGAGAGATTTTGAGGGCTATCACAAATGGAAAAAATGTTGTGAGACACTAGGAAGCTGATGACTCTGATACTAAAATGCTAACGACAACTCATACAGTCAATTAATGGTCTTATATGAGTAAAACCATAATGAAAATAGATGCAACTGAGAGAATTTTGTGGAGGAACAACTGGTGGAAGAATTCTAAAAGAAATAGCCTACAATTAAATCGAGCGTGTCATTAGTCAAGGGCTTTGATATCATATAGAAAACAAAACAAAATATTAAAGGGGAGAGAGAGAGAGAGAGAGAGAGAGAGAGAGAGAGAGAGAGAGTTTAAGGGCTATATATGTCCTTATTTATAGGTGAATGAGACTAGAGAAAAAATAAAAATAATATAAATCAATGACACTAAAATGATTTACACAATAAAGTTCTAAATATGAGAGAATAAGTCATATTATCATCTATACTCAAATTGTCTGTAACTTTCCTTTTAAAAATATTACCAACTGGGAACTAAATTGAGTCAATTGGAATTTAGGAGCGATCATCTAGATATGTTGAATGTTTCATCGACCCAAAAGGAAGATATTGGAAAGTTTACGAAGTTCGGTTGTTGAATTATGGAGAACTATTTTTTTCTTGACACTAATTAATTTCTAGATAACGAAAAGAGCACGTTTCATTCTTTGTAATATTCTTTCGTTAAAACAGATGTTTGATTAAAAATATGGGATCGAGTTTGACTAAAAAATGTATCTTGTTTTATTCTGAGGTCTATAGAGTAACGTTAGATACAGTTTTAAGATGTGTTAAGTCTCATCATACACTCATTTAAAATAAAAAATGAGATCCGTTATTAAAAAATTAATATTTTTATATAAGAATCTTATATTTAATCATTCTTTTTAAAGAGAGTGAACGAAAATTTGATCACATCTTAAGAATGTAAATATCATTTATCTTTCTTGAAATTAAGTGAATGTGTACGGAGGTGCATGTCATATATATATAAGAGTTTTGTTACGTATAAGCAAAGCCACTTATTAATCTGCGTACCAATACTGATTCCTTCATATTTAAAATTTAAATTAGTATTGTTTTCAATAAAATCTACATTTTGATCAATCAGATTAAATTAGTACATATATTAGTGCGTAATTATGCTTGCAACTAGATTTTCTATATATATATATATATATGTATATATAGGATGTACAAGTGAAATATTTCCTTAATAAACAAGCTAGCTAGGCCGCTTACGCGAAATGCGGATAAAATAAAAGAACTAGAACCAAAGAGCGCCTGAATGCCGAATGGCAGCTAATATAAATAATGACATTCATTTTGGACAGAATGACTACGGTACTCATACGTACTTCGTTCGGTCATGCATAAATTAAAATGCACATAATTAATCTTCAGATACCACTATGCCATGCCGATTGATATATTAATTTATTATTACATCATGATTAACGTTTAAACTAGGTAGAGGTCGTCGTAAAGACTGCGTGAGGAAAGTACCTTAAAATCCATGTCCAACGGTATTTTTGTTCCAGCAGCCCTCATAGCAGGAGTCCACATAACTTTCCACCTCTTTGTACGATTCTGTCACATAGAAACAAATACGTGATACATATGACCATGAAGAAACTATTGTATATGCTTCAACCAAATAATCCAAACTATACAAAAGAGCGAGAGAAAACAAATTAAATAGGTAGTAAAATATCATACCAGGCTTAAAGATGGCCGCCTTGGATACAGCACACTTGTCAGTACAATCATAGACAACTTCATTCTGATCATGAGAGTGTTTGCATCGTAACAAGCACTGGGCAAGACAAACGATGTACTCTATAGGGCCTTCTATTATCTTCAACGAGCATGTGAGACCACATTTCCTAAAGCAACTAAAAACATTTTCTGGCTTAGGAGGAGTGTACTGGGAGAGGGAGGAGAGACTTCTTGTGCTTGTACAACAACGACGGTAAGCAAAAGCATCATCCCCACCAACACTCTTTTTGTTGCACCAATTGTTCCTTCCATGGCTCCTTTAATTTTCTTACTTAGCTCAGACTCTCGATACATTTTACTTTAGATTTACATGTCGCTCAATTGGTCGAGATATTGTGGTGGGTTTAAAATCTTCATAGATTCCACATGAGTTTTTCTTTCTTGTTTTCACTTTTTTAATTTTAATGAAAATTAATACACATTCTAAATAAATGTTATGAGAGCATTTGTTTTTTGTTGTTTTTAGTTGATGCTTTTCAAACCAAACAAATTAATTTTGGATACATGTATGAGGTTAATTTTGTTAATTTAACATTTATTTTTTATGACTTTTTTTCTTAATGCTTGGTAACCATTTCAATTTAATATCACTTAGGAGATTTCTTACCACTTTCGTTCTAGAGATTTGATTCTTTTTACATTTTGATTTTTCACCATATATTAGGCTGATATGATGCATATGGTTCGGTTTAATGGCCATATTCCTAAACAGAAAATGAGGATGAGAACATGCAATTTGATTGTTGTTGTGGTTTTATCATTATCATTAGAACTATTTTTTTTTTTTTAAATTTCCCTATTATTGTTTTACGCTGCTCATGAATGTCTATACATATACTGATGTGTGTGTGTGTTACTTCTTTTCAAAATGTGCATTCCTATTTCAATAAATATTAGCCACAAATTAAATGCGAAAATAAAGAATGAAAATACCATCAAGTAAGATACAAATAATAATACGAAGCAGGAAATAGGGGAGCCAATGTATGATACAATCCATTAAATCAACATGAACATAACACGAAATTAACGGAGTTGAATTTCATATAAATGTGTTTAGGTCAATCGGCGAATTACAAGAAATGAGTTGAAATGAGTCATGTCATGTTAACATATTTATAATTAATTATTAAATTGGTCAAATGGGTAACACGACATGACCAATTATTATATAAACACAACCGATAAACATGAATTACCACCGTCCCTAGTAGGAAATATGTATGGGAATGGAGAAATATAATAACAATCAAATATTTCACAACCCAAATTTATTGTTAATGCAATATTAGCTCTTTTGGATACCCATATATAGTCTTTTATTTACACCAACTCTCTCTCTCTCTACCCTTGTTTTATTTTCTCTACATTTAATATAATTACAATTAGTAATAAACTAGACCACATTCAAATTACTTATATTATATACTCAACCAAGCACATAAGCATCACGTGGATGCCTGGCTAGATAGTATTAAAGCCCATGCAGACTTAGCATAACATCATGATGATCGATCGAAAATATATAGAAAATAAACAACAGTAATAGTTTATGGCAAAATAACATTTGATTGAACAATAATTATTAATTATTAATTCTTGTTATTTTTTAAAATAATAATCCAATTTAATTCCAACAACAAATTAATATGTGAATTCCTTCAATCGAAATACACAAATTAATTATAATGTCTTTTTAATTATTTGACATATCAAAAATTGTTGATGAGTTCCATGGATCAGAACCATTTCAACAAACCCTATAAACAAAAAATGGAACCGATAATCACCAAGCAGTATTTGCAGAGAAGCAAAAGAAGCAAATTTAGAAAGTAAATTACTAACCAAAGTAGAGAATTATCAGCACATTACTTGTATGTAGTTTCTTTTTACGCTTTTAGAAACCAAATGGAGGACAAGAAAGAATAAAATTTAGAGAGCTTTGCATTCGTTCACACTGATAAGATTTACAGGCGACGTATACTCTCAATCAACGAAGCTATCGCGAAAAGTGGAAAAAGAATTAGAACCAAAGATGTTGCACGGTGACTGCTATATAGCATTCATTTCCGATAGATTGATCAGTACAGCTCATTAATGAGCTAGCTAGGTAAAAAAACTTCAATAATGGATACAGTAGTACTAATTAATTATCCTTTATTCTTCATTTGAACAACACATGAAATTAAAGAGAAAAAGAAAATCACTATTCTTCAATCAAAAAACAAGTCCAAGACATTAACTCTTGATCGATTAATGCATAAGTTAAATCTGGATAATTTTAAAATACCATAATTCGGTCATGCCGAATGATAAGCACATGAGATATCATTAAGTCATGCCGATTGATATGTTTAATTATTAAGGTACTACGACTGGAGAAAACATTAAAATCTATATTGTCCAACAATACTAATTTTGTTCGAGTGCGCAGCCCTTGTAGCAGGATTCCACATAACTTCCCTCCTCAAAATATGAATCTATCACAAAGAAACAAATATATATATGTATTATATTCTTCAACCAAATAGTATAAAATAGAAATAAAGAGAGATGATGATGATGAGTAAAATTATTAGAAAAAATTAAGTGGAATATCATACCAGGTTTATAGATGGTGGTCTTGGATACAACGCACTTTTCAGTACAATCAAAGACACCTTCATTCGGAGGAGAATGCATGCATTTTGTCAAGCATAGACCTAAGCAAAATCCGTACGTTATAGGACCGAGTTCAATGCTCGGCAAGCATTTGATACTACATTGTAGAGGGCAAACAAGTAGTTTTTCACGCTTGGGGGACCCAGAGGAGGGAGGAGGAGAGACTACTTCTTGTGCTTGTACAACAATAATTGCAAGCAAAAGCATCACCACCACCACCAGCATCCTTTTTATTGCACCAATTGTTCCTTCCATGACTCCTTTAAGTTTCTTACTTAACTCAGAGTACTCTCAAAATATTTTACTTTAGGTCGTATTACTTGTGCTGCTGCTGTTGATTAAACATGATCATGACAACCCTCTATTTATAGGGACTGAAGTGCGTACGTACACCTCTCCATCTAGTAATTAGTCCAGTGAATATGTACATGCACGGCGTATGTTATAGAATAATGCAATATCCGAATTTAATCTATACATGGAAATATGTTTGTTGTTATTATTGTTTCTTACCCATGCAAATTAATGTCGCTCAATTGGTTGAGATATATGTGGTGGGTTTAAAATCTTCATAGATTCTGCATGAGCTTTTCTTTCTTGTTTTCACTTTTTTAATTTTAATGAAAATTAATACATGTTATGAGAGCATTTGTTTTTAGTTGTTTTTAATGGATGGTTTTCAAACCAAACAAATCAATTTTGGTATACATGTATACAGTTAATTTGGTTAATTTAAAATTTATTTTTTATGATTTTTTTTTCTTAATACTTGGTAACCATTTCAATTTAATATCATTTCAGATATTTCTTACCACTTTTGTTCTAGAGATTTCAGTCTTTTTATATTTTGATTTTTCACCATATTTAGGATGACATGATGTACGTATATATGGTTCGGTTTAATGGCCATATTCCTAAACAGAAAATTAGGATGAGAACATGCAATTTGATTGCTGTTGTGGTTTTATCATTATCATTAGAACTATTTTTTTTTTAATTTCCTAATTATTGTACATTTTACGCTGCTCATGAATGTCCATAATAGAAGTTGTATATATACTGTTGTGTGTGTGTGTGTTACTTCTTTCCAAAATGTGCATTCTCAAACTTGTTTCAATATAATAAATATTAGCCACGAATTAAATGCGTGATAAAGAATGAAAATACCATCGAGTAAGATCCTAATTATAATAATACAAGTAAGAAATAAGGGAGGTAATATATGACACAATACATTAATTCAATATGAACACGACACGAAATTAATGGATTTAAGTTTAATATAAATGTATTCGGATCAATTGGCCATTTATATGAAATAGGTGGAAATGAGTCATGTCATGTTAACATATTTATAATTAATTATTAAATGAATCAAAATTGTGATACAACACGACTAATTATTTAAATGAGTCGGATTAGGATTTGAGAAATTGACATGATTAACTTAACAGATTTGGTTCGGATTAACCTATATACTCAAATGATCATAATTTGACATGATATAAACACAACCTATAAACATAAATTACCACCGTCCCTTGGTAGGAAATATGTATAGGAATGGTGAAATATAATAACACAAATATTTCACAAACCAAATTTATTGTTAATGCAATATTAGCTCTTTTGGATACCCATATATAGTCTTTTATTTACATCAACTCTCTCTCTCTCTCTCTCTCTCTCTCTCTCTCTCTCTCTCTCTCTCTCTCTCTCTCTCTCTCTCTCTCTCTCTCTCTCTCTCTCTCTCTCTCTCTCTACCCTTGTTTTCTTTTCTCTATATTTAATATAATTACAATTAGTAATGAACTAGACCACATTCATGTTACTTATATATACTCAACGTCCATGTATGCATCGCATGGTCGCATGGCTAGTACTTAGTATTAAAATGCAGACTTAGCATAACATTATTATCGATATGAAATATATAGAAAATAAACTAAAGATGACTAAAAAAGTAAATTTTTTAATTAAATCTCTTTTAATTTAGAATTAATCTAATTATTTATTTGAATTATTTAGGAATTATATACAAAAAAATATTAGAATATCCTCTAGTGTTGAGGGAATTACATGTATAGAAATTAAAAAAAGAATCGATCTGATTCAGACAACAATAATAGTTTTTGGCAAAATAACATTTGATAGAACAATAATTCATATTAATTCTTGTTATTTTGTAAAATAATAATCCAATTTAATTTCAACAACAAAAGTGAATTCCTTCAATCGAAATACATAAATTTATTATGTCTTTTTAGTTATTTTGATATATCGAATTAAGCTTATAGGTGGATCGTAGAACAAGCAATAAAAAGTAAAACAAGTTGAATCGGAGATAGCCTCGTCATTTCCATCGATCAGATCAACCATCTCAACAAACCCCTGAAACAAAAAATCACTATAAGAAAATGCGGTTTTTTGTGATCAAAATTTAATAATAAAAGAACTATTTCCGACGAAAAGCCCGCTTCTTTTGCAGTGAATGGAACCGATCGATCATCAACAACCAATTAAGTTGCATAGATCAAGCTAAGGTCAAACAAATACACGTACAGATTAGTAAATTACTAACAAAAGCTATATATATACACACACTTGCAATGTCATGATATTGACACGTACATTATTTTTTACCTGAGCTAATAGTTTACTCAGTTTTTAAAACTAGTACCATGATCTAATGAGATTTTTATTCTTTTATTTTTTTACTCTTTCTTTGACTTGATGTACGTACGTGTTTGAGTACATGTTTGAATTCTTAAAAGTACGTTATTATTTTCTAAAGGAGTTGTGAATTCATTTGTATTTCACTTAATTTCCTTTTTAAAATATTACTAATTGGGAACAAAATTGAATCAATTAATGGAATTTAGGAGAATTCGACGTACATTGAATGTTTCATTGACCCGAAAGGAAGATATTGCATGCGAAGTTTAATTTGGGCTTTATGAAGATAGGTTGTTGACTTATGGAGAGTTATTTTTTTGTGTTAATAATTAATTTTTAGATGACAAAATTAGAATAGCACGTTTAATTACTTTTTGTATTCTTCTGCCAAAAGAGATGTTTGATTAAAAAAGAATAGTGCTACATGTATAATTAACAATACTATATTTACTGAATAGTAGCTCTATTTTATCCTTGTTTTTTCTTAATTTAAATTGCAAATTTTGAATTTTTAAAATCTTCACCTTTTAAAATAGTTGGCACATCAGTAATACGTATGATTATATAAGTTAATATTTTTTTAAAAAAGAAAACTGGAGTCTAGCTAACTAAAAAACATGTCTTGCTTTATTAGGGGTCTCTCTCTTAAGCACCAGCAATTGTATTGTATAACATATTATTTTCTTTCTTGAAATATATATACACATAGAAATTATACGAACATTATAAATGGAAAAAGTGCACCACATGAAAGCGCCCATTCAACCGGTCTATTAATTTCTTGGGATTAAGCCAATTTGATTAATGGAGGTCCATTTCATATATATATATATATATATATATATATATATATATATATATAATAGGAATATTTATGAGTGAAATATTTTCTTAATCAATGAGCTTGACTGCTTACGCAAAACATGGAGAAAACTCAGAAAATAAAAGAATGAGAACCAATTAAGAGCTGGATATATGGCAGCTCATAGATATAATTAATATGGCATTCATTTTGGATAGATTGAGTAAACTCATACGGACTTCACGTACATTACGATCATTAATGATCAGCTAGCACATGATAATTAATCCTGAGATATCATTCGATCGGTCATGCCGATTCATATATTTATTGATCCATCATTAATTAACGTTTGAAATTCATGGGTGCGGTTTATACTGCTGGAGGAAACCTTAAAATCCATGCAGTCCAATGGTACTTTTGTTTGAGCAGCCCTCGTGAAAGGAGTTCACCTTTGTTTGAAGCCATCTCTATTTAGCCCTTTACTTGCACCTTGTATTCTCTTCCTCCAATAGACACTCAACCTCCTTCTATTTCATTTTTATAATAGATCCATGTTCCCCATTGTTAACCTCTTGCAGCCTTGAAATCTCTTTCAACTTTTCTAAAACAGAACCTCTACCCTTGCTGCTATATATTCGGCTTGTTCCAATGATTAAGTGCCTTCTTACACTTTTGCAAACCAATAGTAATAGAATCCAAGCTGTTGCCTAATTGCCCTCTACTTTTCCACGCTTCATCTACCATTTTTCCACAGTCTTCCCTCTTATTCCAGCATGCCTCATATTTAAATACTTTACTTCCTTGCACATTGGTAAACTGATGCTAACTCAATTTAATCAAAATGGGGGAGTGATCTGATGACTGAGCAGGTAAGGTAAGAAAACTAGTGAATTCAAACAACAAGATCAGATTTAGGTTAGCAAAACCTCTATCCAATATCTACTTGGTGAAATCACTAGGTTCCCGATTATTGCTCCAAGTGAACTTGTTGCCTTGATACCCTAAATCACTTAAACCACACCCCTTAACAGCTTCTCTAAATCTCTCCATTTGCTAATATGGTCTAGCTTCAGCCCCTTCCTTTTCATTTTGGTGAAGGATTTCATTAAAATCACCAAAACAAATCTATGCTTTATCATCAAGAGGTTTTAGATCCTTTAACAATCTTCAACTCCCCCTCTCTTAATTCAGTGTTAGGACTTCCATAAAATCCTGTTATTTGAACACGATTAACATCACAGCTCAAATTCATAGATATGTGGAATCTAGAATAAGAGATCAAGCTCGTATTGCTAGAGCTATGCCATAAAAATGCTAACCCTCCACTGAGAAGGGGTCTCTCTCGTAAGCACCAGCGATTGTATTGTATAATATTTTTTTTTTCCTTGACGGGATAATGATTGCATTAAATCAAACACACACACACACACACACACACACACACACACACACATATACACTATATTATACACAGAATTATACGAACAATATATATGGAAAAGTGCACTACATGTAAGCGCCCATTCAACCGGTCTATTTCTTGGAATTAAGCCAATTTGAACGGAGTTCCATTTCATATAGAGGATTTATGAGTGAAATATTTTCTCAGTCAATGAGCTTAATTGGCCGCTTACGCAAAACTCAGAAAAGAAAAGAATGAGAACCAATTAATATAAGAGCTTGATGGCAGCTAATATAATATATATAATTATGGTATTCATTTTGGATAGATTGAGTAAACTCATACAGACTTCACATACATAACGATCATTAATGATCAGCTAGCACATAATTAATCCTAAGATATATATATATATATATATATATATATCATTTGGTCATGCCGATTGATATATTTATTATTGCTCTATCATTAATTAACGTTTGAACTGCATGGATATTGGTTTATACTGCTGTAGGAAACCTTAAGATCCATGTCCAATGGTACTAATTTTGTTTGAGCAGCCCTCGTGGCAGGAGTCCACGTAACTTTCCACCTCATCATAGGATATTTCTGTCGCATAAAACAAATACATGATACATATATATGACCATGAAACTCTTTTATTGATACTCTTCAACCAAATTAATAATAGAAATTAACTAGAAAGAGAGAGATCATAACAAAATGTTAGGAAAATTTTAAGTTAAATATCCTACCAGGTTTAAACATGGTGGTCTTGGATACAACACACTTTTCAGTACATCGTAGACAACTGGATCTTGATGAGGATGTCTGCATCGGAACAAGCACAAGGCGAGGCAAATCACGAACTTTATAGTGGTGACTTTGGACTTGAACAAGCATGAGACACCACATTTCAGATGGCAAAAATTAAATTTTTCTTGCTTAGGAATATTGGGATCATAGGAAGGAGAGACTTCTTGTGCTTCTACAACAATAATAGCAAGCAGAAGCATCATCACCACCAACACCCTTTTTGTTGCAGTTGCTGCTCCTTCCATGGCTCCTTTTACTTTTTTCCCACTTCAAACTCTCCCAAGTATTTTGCTTAATTGGTATAACTGGTGCTGCTGTTGATTAAACATGATGACAACCCTGACCTCAATTTATAGGGATTGAAGCACGTACACTTGCCCCGTCCATTAATTATTAGTCCAGTGAATATATATGTACTTAAGTTCTACATCATTAATGCAAGATAATAAATATAGTCAATATATATATATGGAAACTTGTAATTAGTTGTTATAATAAATTTAAACAAATCAATTTTGGTAAGGTAGATTTTGTTAGTTTAACATTTATTTTGTATGATTCTATTTTTTAATGCTTAGAATTAATAGCCACTTCAATTGAATATCATTTAGGACATTTCTAAGCAATCTTGTACTAGAGATTAATTGATCTTTTGATATGTTGATTTTTGATTTTTTTTTTCTCTCCAAAAATTAATTTAGGGTAATTTAGGATGACATGTATATATGGCTTCAAGGTCAGGAGTTCAAGTTAGGACATAAATTGAAACCACTTATGGCAGTAAAGCCTGACCTTTGAACCACGTGATGGGTTTTGGACCAGCTGAATACTTTGAGAGTATTGTGTTGACAGGCTCTCCTTTGGGCAGTAGCTATGGCTTAAACCGTATCTTCTATAGCAGGGAGGGCTCCTATGGTCACGCTCAGAGAGAGTTGCTATGCCGGTCGTTCCCACCTCCCATTTTCTTAATAAAAAAATAAATTAATTTGTACAAAAAATAAAATAAAATAGAAAATGAGATGGAGAAAAATGAGTGAGAGAGATTTTGAGGGCTATCACAAATGGAAAAAAAATGATGTGAGACACTAGGAAGCTGATGACTCTAATACTAAAATGTCGATAACAACTCGTACAGTCAATTAACGGTCTTATATATATGAGCAAAACCATAATATAAAAAAGATGCAACTAAGAGAATTTTGTGGGAGGAACAACTAGTGGAAGAATTTTAAAAGAAATAGTCTACAAAATCAAGCTTGTCATTAGTCAAGAGCTCTGATGCCATATAGAAAACAAAACAAAATATTAAAAGAGATGGCGAAGAGAGAGAGAGAGTGATAGAGACTTTAAGGGTTAATGTCCTATTTATAGGTGAATGATGCTAGAGAAAAAAAATATATAAATTAATGACACTAGAATTATTTACACAATAAACTAAATATAAGAGAATAAATCATATTATAATATATACTAGAATATTGTGAACATATTCTATAATAAGTATGGTAATATTCTAGCATACTTTGTATTGATTTACACAATTTGTCTGTGTCACATTCCTTTTAAAAATATTTCCAAGTGGGAACAAAATTGAGTCAATTGGAATTTAGGAGCGATCGTCAAGATATGTTGAATATTGTTTCATCGACCCAAAAGGAAAGATATTGGAAAGTTTAAGGAGATCGGTGGTTGACTTATGGAGAACTATTTTTTTCTTGACGCTAATTAATTTCTAGATAGCAAAAAGAGCACGTTTCATTCTTTGTAATATTCTTCGGTTGAAAGAGATGTTTGATTAAAAAAATGGCATCGAGCCTGACTAAAAAAATGTGTCTTGCTTTATTCTGATCAAATTCTATAGAGTAATATTAATTACAGTTTTAAGATGTATAAATTTCATGCACTCATTTTTTTTGTTTTAAAAGTAGAATCCATATTGTTAAAAAATTAATTTTTCCATATAAAAATCTCATATTTAATCACTTTTTTTAAAGAAAGTGAAAAAAAATTTCACATCTTAAAAATGCAAATATCATTAATCTTTCTTGAAATTAATCCAATTTGAATGGAAGTGCATGTCATATATAGGATATACGAGTGAAATACTTCCTAGCTTAATGAATGAGCTAGCTAGGCCGCTTACGCGAAATGCAGATAAAATAAAAGAATTATAACCAAAGAGCGCCTGGATGCATGGCAGCTAATATAAATAATGACAATTCATTTTGGATAGAATGACTACAGTACTCATACATACTTCGCTCGGTCATGCATAAATTAAAATGCACATAATTAATCTTGAGATACCACTCGGTCATGCCGATTGATATATTAATTTATTATTACATGATTAACATTTGAACTAGGTCGTCGTAAATTAATGCTACAGGAGGAAACCTTAAAATCCACGTCCAACGGTATTTTTGTTCCAGCAGCCCTCATAGCAGGAGTCCACATAACTTTCCACCTCTTCGTACGATTCTGTCACATAGAAACAAATACATGATACATATGACCATGAAGAAGCTATTGTACATGCTTCAACCAAATAATCCAAACTATATAGAAAGAGCAAGAGATAACAAATTAAATAGGTAGTAAAATATCATACCAGGCTTAAAGATGGTCGCCTTGGATATAGCACACTCTTTCTGTACAATCATAGACAACTTCATTCTGATCATGAGAGTGTCTGCATTGTAACAAGCACTGGGCGAGGCAAATGGAGTACTGTATAGGGCCTTCTATATATTAACTTCAACGAGCATGTGGGACCACATTTCTTAGCGCAACTAAGAAATTTTTCTGGCTTAGGAAGAGTGGGATAGGGAGGAGAGACTTCTTCTGCTCGTACAACAACAACAAAAAGCAAAAGCATCATCCCCACCAATACCCTTTTTGTTGCACCAATTGTTCCTTCCATGGCTCCTTTAATTTTCTTACTTATAAACTCAAGTCTCGAAATATTTTATTTTAGGTATTACTTGTGCTGCTTGTTATTGATTAAACATGATCATGACAACCCTCTATTTATAGGGACTGAATTATGTACGTACACATGTTGATCTAATTATTAGTCCAATACACAATGTAAGTTCTAGAATAATGCAAGATCATAGTTTAATCTAATTGTGGAAACGTGTTAGTTGATATAGTTGTTGTTACCCATGCAAATTAATGTCGAGATATCTATGGTGGGTTTAAAATCTTTATAGATTCCACAGCTTTTCTTTCTTATTTTCACTTTTTAAATTTTAATGAAAATTAATACACATTCTAAATAAATGTTATGAGAGCATTTGTTTTTTGTTGTTTTTAGTGGATGCTTTTCAAACCAAACAAATCAATTTTGGTATACATGTATGCAGTTAATTTTGTTAAAATCTATATGTGGGAACGTGTTAGTTGATATAGTTGTTGTTACCCATGCAAATTAATGTCGAGATATCTATGGTGGGTTTAAAATCTTCATAGATTCCACAGCTTTTCTTTCTTATTTTCACTTTTTAAATTTTAATGAAAATTAATACACATTCTAAATAAATCTTATGAGAGCATTTGTTTTTTGTTGTTTTTAGTGGATGCTTTTCAAACCAAACAAATCAATTTTGGTATACATGTATGCAGTTAATTTTGTTAATTTAACATTTCTTTTTTACGATTTTTTTTCCTTAATGCTTGGTAACCATTTCAATTTAATATCATTTAGGAGATTTCTTACATTTCGGATATATAGCATTCATTGCAGATAGATTCATACATTAATATATAACGCTCATTAATGAGCTAGCTAGGAAATAAAGACTTTAATAATGGATACACTTATCCTTTATTCTTAATTTGAACGTACAACACAAATTAAAGAGAAAAAGAAAATCACTCTTCTTTAATAAAATAACAAGTCCAAGACATTAACTCTTGTTCAATGCATAAGTTAAATCTGGATAATCTTAAAATACCATAATTCGATCATGCCAAATGATGATAAGTACATGAGATACCATTCAGTCATGCCTATTGATATGTTTAATTATTAAGGTAATAAAGCTGGAGAAAGCATTAAAATCCATATTATCCAACAATACTAATTTTGTTCAAATGCGCAGCCCTTGTAGCAGGATTCCACATAACTTTCTTCCTCAAAATATGAATCTATCACAAAGAAACAAATATATATGTATTATATTCTTCAACCAAATAGTATAAAATAGAAATAGAGAGAGATGATGATAATGAGTAAAATTATTAGAAAATTTAAGTGGAATATTATACCAGGTTTATAGATGGTGGTCTTGGATACAGCGCACTTTTCAGTACAATCAAGGACACCTTCATTCAGAGGAGAATGCCTGCATCCGGCCAAGCATATACATAAGCAAAATCCGTACTTTATAGGACCAAATTTAATGCTCGGCATGCATTTGATATTACATTTTAGATGGCAAACAACTTCTTGTCCTTGTACAACAATAATTGCAAGTAAAAGCATCATCACCACAAGCATCCTTTTTGTTGTACCAATTGTTCCTTCCATGGCTCCTTTAATTTTCTTACTTAACTCAGACTCTCGAAATATTTTGCTTTAGGTAATACTTGTGCTGCTCGTTGTTGATTAAACATGATCATGACAACCCTCTATTTATAGGGACTGAATTACGTATGTACACCTCTCCATCTAATATTAGTCCAGTGAATATGTACACAGTGTACGTTCTAGCTAGAATAATGTAAGATCATAATTTAATCTCTATGTGGAAACGTGTTAGTTGTTATTGTTGTTGTTATCCATGCAAATTAATGTCACCCAATTGGTCGATAGATCTGTGGTGGGTTTAAAATCTTCATAGATTCCACATGAGCTTTTCTTTCTTATTTTCACTTTTTTAATTTTAATGAAAATTAATACACATTCTAAATAAATGTTATGAGAGCATTTGTTTTTTGTTTTTTTAATTAGTGGATGCTTTTAAAACCAAACAAATCAATTTTGGTATACATGTATGCAGTTAACAACAAAATTAACTGCATACATGTATTTTTTAAATTAATTAATTAATTAATTTTGTTAAATTAATTAATTTAACATTTATTTTTTATGATTTTTTTTTCTTAATGCTCGGTAACCATTTCAATTTAAAATCATTAGGATATTTCTACCACTTTTGTTCTAGAGATTTAATTCTTTTTATATTTTGATTTTTTGACATATATTAGCTAGGATGACATGATGTATATATGGTTCGGTTTAATGGCCATATTCCTAAACAGAAAATGAGGATGAAAATACCATCAAGTAATATACTAATAATAATACGAAGTAGGAAATAGGGGTGACAATATATGATACAATACATTAATTCAGTATGAACACGACATGAAATTAAGGAGTTTGAGTTTAATATAAATGTGTTCGGGTTAATTGGCTATTTTTATGAAATGGATTGAAATGAGTCATGTCATGTTAACCTATTTCTAATTAATTATTAAACGAGTCAAAACGAGTGATACGACACTAATAATTATTTAAATGAGTCGGGTTAGGATTTGAAAAATTGACATAATTAACTTAACGGATCATATTCGAATTAACCTATATATAAACCTATAAACATGAATTACCACCGTCCCCTAGTAGGAAATATGGGAATGATGAAATATAATGACACTCAAATATTTCACAAACCAAATTTATTGTTAATGCAATATTAGCTCTTTTGGATACCCATCTAGTCTTTATTTACATCAACTCTCTCTCTCTCTCTCTCTCTCTCTCTCTCTCTCTCTCTCTCTCTCTCTCTCTCTCTCTCTCTCTCTCTCTCTCTCTCTCTCTCTCTCTCTCTCTCTCCTTGTTTTCTTTTCTCTATATTTAATATAATTACAATTAGTAATGAACTAGACCACATTCATATTACTTATATATACTCAACGTCCAGTACGCATCGCGTGGACACATGGCTAGTACTTAATATTAAAGCGCAGACTTCGCATATATAACATCATTATCGATCGGAAATATATAGAAAATAAACAATAATAATAGTTTATGGCAAAATAACATTTGATAGAATAATAATTAATATTAATTCTTTTTTTTAAATAATAATCTAATTTAATTTCAACAACAAAGTGATTTCATTTAATCGAAATACACTAATTAATTACAATGTCTTTTTAATTATTTGATATATTGAATTAAGCTTATAGGTAGAGCTTAGAACAAGCAATAAAAAGTAAAACAAGTTGGATGGGAGTACCGCTTACGCAAAACATGGAGAAAACTCAGAAAAATAAAAGAATGAGAACCAATTAAGAGCTGGATGGCAGCTAATATTTATAATTAATATGGCATTCATTTAGGATAGATAGAGTAAACTCATACGGACTTCACGTATATAACGATCATTAATGAGCTAGCACATAATTAATCCTGAGATACCATTCGGTCACGCCGATTGATATGTTTATATTGCTCCATCATTAATTAACGTTTGTACTGCATGGGTGCGGTTTATAATACTGGAGGAAACCTTAAAATCCATGTCCAGTGGTACTTTTGTTTGAAAGCCCTTGTGACAGGAGTTCACGTAACTTTCCACCTCTTTATACAATATTTCTGTCACAGAAAACAAATACGTACATAATACATATATATATACTAAGTTAAAGTAACGTGTAAAACACGTTTGTCTAGTTGGATCAAATAATTATTTTACAAAAATAATATATTTTTTTACAAAAGTTGTAAAAATAGTTGATGGCATATATAGTTTAGAAGACATTGTTTCAACTTTTATATATACAAGTAATATAATTAATAGAATATTAATTACAAAAGAACTTTAACAAACAAATTAATTAACTAATACAATCAGTACTTTAATTCTTGCCAGTACACGTGTAGCAAGAATTTGTTGGGAAACCAATAGAGGAAATATACAATTTCTAATATGCCTAGAGGACCCTTCATAGACTATGAGTTGCCCATCAGATAAAACCCTATAGGCTGACATGGTCGCCCATCCTTACCCCAATATAGTATGATCATACAAGGAAAACTATACCAACAGGTTGGGCTAGTGCTTCCTTGTTGCTCCCAACATAATCGCTTCTTTTGTGATACCTTATATTTTTGTGTGTTTTAATTAAATAATTATTTTATTTATTAGTAATATTGGTTATCTTGTTTTAAATTTAACTCGATTTTCGTTATATTATTTTGTAATTACTAAATTATGAAATTTATTTTGATATACTTTCTTGATATTAATTAATTATTTTATTTATTAGTAATATTAGTTCTCTTGTTTTAAGTTTAACGTGATATTTGTTTTTATTACTAAGTTGTGAAATTTATTTTGACATGCTTTCTTGATATTAATTAATGTTTAGTATTTAAATTTCTCTTTATTTTAATTTATTTCATTGTTGGGCTTTATAATTTTATTTTATTAATTTTTAGTTATAGTGTTTTTATTTTCCTTTTTTCTATTTTATTGTGTATTTTTATTTTATTGGACCTATTCCTTTCAAATTGAGCTTGTTTAGTGTGCTTTATTTTCTATTTTGGGCCCAACCCATTGTTGCATTTCAGCCCCTTTTCTATGCGATGCCGTTTGGCTTATGCCTTAGGGCTTATTTCTTTTCCTTCTTCTCCTCTACCTCTTGCTTCTTCTTCTTTTTTCGGTTTCTTCTTCATCTGCAAATCTGCGTGCAGTTGCTGCTTCTTCCCATTTCTTTTTCTTTTCGTTTATCTCCTTCTATTTTTTTTCCTTTCTGTTGAGAATACAGGATACAAATTCATCTCAGATACTAACGACTGCACCAAATTAATAGATATAGGAAATATTCTGTTATAGTTTGTTACATGAGCTGGCAATTAGCCTACATTATTTTATTCATTTGTAAATCTGATATATATATATATATTAGCAATTGCGTTGTAAATAGATGACATACATGAATATGACAAGTTCTTCTTCAGCCTTTGTTTCCTCTAGTATTACTTCATCTGCGCTGCTATCAACATGGTACCAGAGCTATGACTGAAACTCCTCCCAATACTGACTCTGAATTCGATTCATCAATGTCTTCCAATCTTGAGACCAACTCCTTTGAAACCAACCCCGACCATCCCGCCAGTCCATACTATATTCAACCCGGAGAAGGAGCTTCCACTCCCCTAGTTCCAGACCTCCTCACTACAGAAAATTATGTGAACTGGGCGCGCACTATGAGACATGCTCTCAACATCAAAAATAAACTCGGCTTTCTTGATGGAAAAATCCCAAAAGCCACTCATCAATCTGATCCCCTTCTTGCCCCATGGGAGCGTTGCAATGACATGATCATCGCCTGGATTCAACACTCTGTTGGTTCAGACCTTCGATCCAGCATTGCACATGCTAACTCGGCAGCCAACGTTTGGAAGGATCTTCGTGAGCGATTTTCAATCCAAAATGCTCCTTGCATTTTCCAGATAACCAAATCTATCTCATCACTGATTCAAGATACCGATTCAGTGAGCCAATACTTCAACAAACTCAAATGCCTTTGGGACAAGCTATTGCCATGGTTGCTAAAGTTCCTGACCAGCGTCAATCATCACGCAAAGAACGGTTGTTCTGCTCCCATTGCAACGTCCCTGGTCACTCTCTCGAGCGGTGTTTTAAGGCAAATCTCAATCTCCCGGTGTGTGCTCACTGTCGTATCCTAGGGCATACAAAGGATAAATGCTATGGGCTCAATGGATTCCCACCTAGACACAAAACCAATTTCAGATCCAAATCTTTGGCAAATCAATCTTCTCTCAAGCAGGACCAGCTCACCAATGGACCACCTATTACTCAGGAGCAGTACAGCCACCTCCTTGCTTTGCTCAACCAATCATCCATTAATTCCTCACCAGCTGTAAACCATGTGCAAGCTAGTTCCATTGACTCTAACACGCCTCCCATGTCTGGTATTTCTTATTCAAATTTCACCAATACACACTACAAAGTCACTCCTCTCACTACCTCATGGATACTTGACACGGGTGCTACAGATCATATGATCTGTAGTCCCCATCTCTTCACTCATAATATCACAGCTGTTAACCACACCATCAAGCTCCCTAATGGTCACAACACAGTAGCCACACACGTTGGTGATGTACATCTTTTTGCTTGTTTAATTCTTAAAAATGCCTTATGCGTTCCAGATTTTTCATTCAATCTCATTTCTGCCAAGGCTTTATCCATTCACTCAAATTGTTGTCTAATTTTTACTTCAACCTCTTGTTTTATTCAGGACCTTTCAGCTTGGAGGTCAATTGGAGTGGGGATTGTACTTAATGGCTTATACCATCTCCAGCTACCCCAACAACACACTATGGCCTTACAATTTTTTTCTTTCCCTGTATTACGTCCTTCTAGTACAACTTATACCTCAAACAGCACAAAGTTTGACATGTTTACCTTACGACACTATCGGCTTGGACATAGCTCCATGACCAAATACGTATTAAATGACATTTCCAACTTTAATTCCAAGCCTCATTCTGATCACAACACTCCGTGTGACATTTGCTCACTAGCAAAACATCACAAATTACCATTCCCTCAATCAGAAAGTAAAGTAACTAAACCTTTTGAACTGGTTTCGGTAGACATATGGGGGCCAAATCAATCTGCCGCTCTCGATGGGACTAAATATTTTCTTACCATTGTAGATCAATTCACTTAATGCACTTGGGTATACTTGTTAAAATCAAAATCTAAAGCTCGACTCTCACTTCAGAATTTTTTTTCTCTAGTTCAAACCCAATTTGAAACAAGTATCAAGACCATAAGATCTGATAACGGCGCCGAATTACAAATGCCATCATTTTACCAATCCAAAGGTGTTTAATTTCCATCAACTTACATGTGTGGCTACACCCCAACAAAATGCCTTGGCTGAATGTAAACGTCAACATATCTTGAATGTGGCCCGTGCGCTCAAATTCCAATCTAGCCTCCCTATGCAATACTGGTCTGAATTAATCATCACAGCAGTCTACCTAATCAACCGAACACCCACATCACTTCTTCATTACAAATCACCATTTGAAATTCTATACAATCACAAACCTTCATACTCTCAACTTAAAGTCTTCGGTTGTTTGTGCTATGCATCTACCCTCACTCACAAATGAACCAAATTCGATCCCCGAGCTCGCCCATGCATCTTCCTTGGCTACCCTTATGGAGTCAAGGGCTACAAACTCCTTGACATTCACACCAAAAAAATCTTCCTCTCACGTGATGTAACTTTCCACGAAGACTCCTTCCCTCTCAAACAAACCACCACTCTTCCCTCTACATCTCAAATGGACCAACCTGCCCCTATCCCAGCTGCATTACCATCTAACCATACCATCCCAGATCCCATCCTAGATACTTACGTCGACCACAACTCTCACTCAATTGACACCACCACATCCTCTCCCATTATCACTTCCCCTCCCACCCAATCTACTCCACCTCTTCGCAAATCAACTCGGATCCGAAAGACCCCCAACTATCTCCACGACTTCCATTGCCAACAAGTCACAGCTTCAACTCAGTCTTCATCCACTGTGAAAGCTCCTGATGAACACACCACCACAGGTAAGCAAGTATCTTTTCCCCTTTCTTCCTTTTTGTCTTATGATTCCCTCTCCCCTACCTTTAAAGCATTCACCACTGCCCTGTCTCTTAACACTAAACCATCAACCTATTCCCAAGCTGCCAAACACCCTATTTGGTGCAAAGCAGTGGAACAGGAGCTCACTGCTTTAGAGCTTAATGAAACTTGGTCCATCTTTGACCTCCCTCTCGAAAAGAAGACTATTGATTGTAAATGGATCTACAAACTTAAATTTCAAGCTGGTGGAACAATTGAAAGAACTAAGGCTCATTTGGTCACAAAAAGGCTTCACCCAATGTGAGGGCTTAGATTTTCACGACACTTTCTCGCCAATTGCAAAACTGGCCTCCATACGCTGCCTCCTTGCTATTGCCGCCATCAAAGGCTAGGACCTCCAGCAGCTCGATGTCAACAACGCCTTCTTGTATGGCAAACTTGATGAAGAAATATATATGAAGCCTCCTCCCGACCACCCTGCAGCCTCATCCAGCAAAGTATACCGTCTTCAAAAAAGCCTATATGGCTTGCGGCAAGCGTCCAAACAGTGGAATTCAAAGCTCTCTTCCACACTTGCCGAGTTTGGCTTCACACAGTCCAAATCGCACTACAATCTATTCACCAAATAAACGCCTAATCCTTTGTTGCACTCCTTGTGTATGTCGACAACATCATCATGATGAGTTTTGATGTTACTTCCCGAGAAGATGTCAAGAATTTCCTGGCAACCAAATTCAAAATAAAGACACTCGGTGCACTAAAGTATTTCCTTGGCATGGAAATTGCACGTTCACAACATGGTATTCAACTTTGTCAATGCAACTATGCATTGGATATTTTATCCGAAACTAGTTTATTGGCTTCCAAGCCATCACCTCTTCCATGGAACCAAACATCAAACTCAGCAAAGATGATGGAAAACCCTTTCATGATCCTACTTTGTATCGAAAATTAGTAGGTAAGCTGCTGTATCTAACAAACACAAGGCCCGATCTGAGCTATAGCATCCACTTACTAAGCCAATTTATGGAAACTCCCAGACTACCACACTACAACTCCATTGTCAAAGTGATCAAATATCTCAAAGGCACCCCAGGATAGGGACTGTTTTTTCCAACTTCATCCAAACTTGAACTTATAGCTTACTCAGATGCCGACTGGGGCAATTTCCCATACACACGGCGTTCCACCACAGGGTTTTGTGTCTTCATCGGCAACTTCCTTGTTTCCTGGAAGTCCAAGAAACAGAATACCATCTCACGTTCCTTTATCGAGTCTGAATATTGAGCCATGGCATCAGTTGTATGTGAACTAACGTGGCTTCGCTACTTGCTCCATGATTTACACATCAACATTTCACAGCCAGCCACTCTACATGTTTCATCAACTTTTCTCCCTTGTATTAGTGTTTTTCCCTTTAATTCTTCTTAAACCGTGCCCTGTTTTAGCCCCAACCAGTGCACTTCTTCTTCTTCTTCTTTTTTAGTTTTGCTTGATTATTTTCTCTCTTGCTATTTATAATTTCTAGCCACCATCTGTGCGTCTGAGATTATGGACCTTGATGTTTGGTGGTCAAACGGAGGAGAAGCTCAGTGTGGAAGCTAGACGAGGTGGTTGCATGGCTAATTTGGGTGAGTCGATGGTGGTTGAGTTTGCGGAGGTGATAGATGGAAAAACTAAGTAAAACAAACGGCGTTAAGTAAAACAACAAAAATTAACATATTTATAATTAGTTGAAATGAGTCATGTCATGTTAACATATTTATAATTAATTATTAAATTGGTCAAATAGATAACACGATATGACCAATTATTTAAATAAGTCGGGTTAGGATTTGAAAAATTAACATGCACGATCAATTTGCTTAATGGATCATGTTTAGATTAATCTATATAATCAAATAATCATGACTTGATATGATATGAACAAAACCTGCAAACATGAATTACCACCGGCCCCTAGTAAGAAATATGTATGAGAATGGTGAAATATAACAATACTCAAATTATATTTCACAAACCAAATTTATTGTTAATGGCATGGAATAGCTCGATCTTTGGGAATTTGGATACCCATATATAGTCTTTTATTTACACCAACCCTCTCTCTCTCTACCCTTGTTTTATTTTCTCTACATTTAATATAATTACAATTAGTAATAAACTAGACCAGATTCATATTACTTATATATACTCAACCGGCCGGGCATGTACGCATCGCGCGGATGCCTAGCTAGTTAGTATTAAAGCGCATGCAGACTTAGCATAACATCATGATAATCGATCGGAAATATATAGAAAATAAACAACAATATTAGTTTATGGCAAAATAAAATTTGATTGAAGAATAATTATTAATTCTTGTTATTTTTTAAAATAATAATCCAATTTTATTCCAACAACAAATTAAGCTGTGAATTCCTTCAATCGAAATACACAAATTAATTATAATGTCTTTTTAATTATTTGATATATCGAAAATTGTTCATGAGTTCCATGGATCAGAACCATTTCAACAAACCCTATAAACAAAAAATGGAACCGATAATCACCAAGGAAGTATTTGCAGAGAAGCAAAAGAAGCAAATTTAGAAAGTAAATTACTAACCAAAGTAGAGAATTATCAGCACATTACTAGTACGTAGTTTCTTTTTATGCTTTTAGGAAACCAAATGGAGGACAAGAAAGAATCAAATTCAAAGAGCTTTGCATTCGTTTCACACTCATAAGATTTACGGGCGAAGTATATTCTTAATCAACGAAGCTATCACGAAAAGTGGAAAAAGAATTAGAACCAAAGATGATGCATGGCGACTGCTATATAGCATTCATTTCAGATAGATTGATCGGTACAGCTCATTAATGAGCTAGCTAGGTAAAAAAACTTCAATAATGGATACATTAGTACTAATTAATTATCCTTTATTCTTAATTTGAACAACACATGAAATTAAAGAGAAAAAGAAAATCACTATTCTCCAATCAAAAAACAAGTCCAAGACATTAACTCTTGATCGATTAATGCATAAGTTAAATCTGGATAATCTTAAAATACCATAATTCAGTCATGCTAATTTATATGTTTAATTATTAAGGTATTACGGCTGGAGAAAGCATTAAAATCAATATTGTCCAACAATACTAATGTTGTTCGAGTGCGCAACCTTTGTAGCAAGATTCCACATAACTTCCCTCCTCAAAATATGAATCTATCACAAAGAAACAAATATATATGTATTATATTCTTCAACCAAATAGTATAAAATAGAAATAGAGAGAGATGATGATGACGAGTAAAATTATTAGAAAAATTAAGTGGAATATCATACCAGGTTTATAGATGGTGGTCCTGGATACAACGCACTTTTCAGTACAATCAAAGACACCTTCATTCGGAGGAGAATGCATGCATTTTGTCAAGCATAGACCTAAGCAAAATCCGTACGTTATAGGAACGAATTCAACGCTCGGCAAGCATTTGATACTACATTGTAAGAGGGCAAACAAGTAGTTTTTCACGCTTGGGGGACCCAGAGGAGGGAGGAGGAGAGACTACTTCTTGTGCTTGTACAACAATAATTGCAAGCAAAAACATCATCACCACCACCAGCATCCTTTTTGTTGCACCAATTGTTCCTTCCATGACTCCTTTAAGTTTCTTACTTCACTCAGAGTACTCTCGAAATATTTTACTTTAGGTCGTACTACTTGTACTACTGCTGTTGATTAAACATGATCATGACAACCCTCTATTTATAGGGACTGAAGTGCGTACGTACACCTCTCAATCTAGTAATTAGTCCAATGAATATATACATGCACAGCGTATGTTATAGAATAATGCAATATCTGAATTTAATCTATACGTGGAAACATGTTTGTTGTTATTATTGTTGTTACCCATGCAAATTAATGTCGCTCAATTGGTCGAGATATCTGTGGTGGGTTTAAAATCTTCATAGATTCCGCATGATGCTTTTCAAACCAAACAAATCAATTTTGGTATACATGTATACAGTTAATTTTGTTAATTTAACATTTATTTTTTATGATTTCTTTTCTTAATACTTGGTAACCATTTCAATTTAATATCATTTAGGATATTTCTAATTACCACTTTTGTTCTTCAGATTTCAGTCTTTTTATATTTTGATTTTTCACCATATTTAGGATGACATGATGTATATATGGTTCGGTTTAATGGCCATATTCCTAAACAGAAAATGAGGATGAGAACATGCACTTTGGTTGCTGTTGTGGTTTTATCATTATCATTAGAACTATTTTTTTTTTTAATTTCCTAATTATTGTACGTTTTACGCTGCTCATGAATGTCAATAATAGAAGTTGTATATATACTGTTGTGTGTTTGTTACTTCGTTCCAAAATGTGCATTCTCAAACCTGTTTCAATATAATAAATATTAGCCACGAATTAAATGCGTGATAAAGAATGAAAATACCATCGAGTAAGATCCTAATAGTAATACAAGTAAGAAATAAGGGAGGTAATATATGACACAATACATTAATTCAATATGAACAGGATACGAAATTAACGGGTTTGAGTTTAATATAAATGTGTTTGGGTCAATTGGTCATTTATATGAAATGGGTTGAAATGAGTAATGTCATGTTAACATATTTCTAATTAATTATTAAATTGATCAAAATGGTGATACAACACGACTAATTATTTAAATGAGTCGGGTTAGGATTTGAGAAATTGACATGATTAACTTAACAGATTTGGTTCGGATTAACCTATATACTGAAATGATCATAATTTGACATGATATAAACACAACCTATAAACATAAATTACCACCGTCCCCTGGTAGGAAATATGTATGGGAATGGTGACATATAATAACACTCAAATATTTCACAAACCAAATTTATTGTTAATGAAATATTAGCTCTTTTGGATACCCATATATAGTCTTTTATTTACATCTCTTCTCTCTCTCTCTCTCTCTCTCTACCCTTGTTTTCTTCTCTGTATATTTAATATAATTACAATTAGTAATGAACTAGACCACATTCATGTTACTTATATATACTTAACGTCCACGTATGCATCGCGTGGTCGCATGGCTATTACTTAGTATTAAAACGCATGGCTAGTACTTAGTATTAAAATGCAGACTTAGCATAACATCATTATTGATCGGAAATATTTAGAAAATAAACTAAAGATGACTAAAAAAGTAATTAAATTTCTTAATTAAATCTCTTTTAATTTAGAATTGATCTAATTATTTATTTAAATTATTTAGGAATTATATACAAAAAAAAAAATATTAGAATATCCCACTACAAGGATTTGGGCTTTTTGCAGCGCTTAAAAACGCTGCAAAAACTCTCCAAAAACGCTGTAATTCCTCAATTCCAGCGTTATAAACTCCCTTGCACGTTCGACAGTATTAACCCTTTATTTTTGATCTATTCCAACGTAACAATAAAAACGCTGCAATAGCTATCAATTACAGCGTATTAATATCGCTGTATTATATTCACTTTCACGCTGCAAAATTCATCCACAAATTCGGTATTTAGCGCTGCAAAATATCAATTAGAGCGATAATGATAAGTTGCAATTGGTATAAAATTCGCTGCAATAGGTGACCCGCTCAAGCAGCGTGTGTATGTTTTCGTTGTTTTTATCCTTAATTGCAACACTTTAATTCGCTGCAATAGATCTCGTATCGCTGCAATAGAAGTTTGGATAATAGCAACAATTACTTATAACGCTGCTGTTGCTGATATTTGCAGCGACAAATACACGCTGTAATAGGGACAATAGCGCTGCAATAGCATGATATCCAAAGCAACAATTATAAATTGCGTTGCTTTAGATCTTTTTAGCAACAGCATAAAAACGCTGCAATTGAAACATAAGCGCTGCTATAGATTCCAATCAAAAGCATCAAATTTTTGTCTCGTTGCTTTTAAAGATATTTGCAACGTTTAAAAACGTTGCAATTACGGTGAAACTAAGGCAACAAATTTTATAAACGTCTATTTGCAGCGTGCTATGTCCGTTGCTTGAGGAGGTTTGCAACGTCAAAAAACGCTGCAATTAGGGATTTGCAGCAATTTTATTGTGCTTTTGCAACGCTTTAGGTTTACATTCGCTGGTCAATTGCAGTGAGCAAAAATCGCTGCAATTGACATAACACAATTTTTTTTTTCCCGCTTCGGCTATCTGAATTGTCCATTTTTCACACTCAACTAAATTATTAGTATTTAAATCACTAAATTATTTATACGTCTAATCTAGTGACTAAATTGAATTACTTATATATGCCCAAAGACCCTGATGAAATAATATATTAATTTTGTCCCTATACCTTAAACACAGTTTTTAAATATTTTCAATACTTGTTCACCTACATGAAACGGCCACAATTTGCCCAACTATCCAATATTAAGTACTCCCATAAATTACTAGAATAACATAATACTAAAACCTGGAACTTTCCTTAGTTGCACTAATGAAAGTGATGGATCAAATTATAAAAAAACCATTTCCTTGTGATATAATAAATCAAACACATTCATGTATCTAATCCCAGTTTAACATGAGACCTTAATGTAGTTATGGGCTATACATTGGGGTGGACCACATGGAACCTAAAGCTTCAAGTTACGAACTACTAAATATATAGTGCACAATGTCCGGCTCTTTTATATTTAACAATGTTATCTAGACCAAGTGCACCTGGGCATTGGTGGTGCATGCTAGAACAACTTCATCGTGAACTGCGTCATGTGGGGGAAACTACTTTTGCAATCTTGATAACGTCTCTCTCTCCAACAAAACCTGGCAGGTGGGATAAAATGACTAGTCAACCAATTGAAGAGTACTAATTTGCATGCATGCTCGCTGGAAAACAGAGTAAGAAACAAAAAAAATTCCCCCAAGAGCAGCAAGATACCCAAAAAAATAAATAAAACACACATCTCACATCTTAATGATAGAAACCATAAATTACAGGGATGCTCTAACTACACAATGACTAGTAGATTATCAAGCATATTTAGATTATGATCTAGACCCTCATCCATCATGTTACCAACCTGCACTGTCATTGGAAACGAAGTTATTAATTAATACCCTTATGCCCACTTTTCAGAAATTTTGCAGGAATAAGTATGCTATTGTCATTTCTTTTAGGATAAATTACTAACTGCAGCAGATTCTATAAGTAATTTTTTTGTAACAAACTGCAGCAGTTAAAGAGGAACAAATCTGTCTGTCTTGCCCACGAGTGAAGTTCTAAAAAAAGGTTATGGTTCAACTTCCATGCAAGTAACTTTGAGTGTGAATCCCATCAAATAACAATATGACAAACTAAACAAGAATTAGAACTATGAGATCTAACATACTGAACAGTAAAGATAATAAATTCATTTGATGAAGGTTTGAAGCATGGCCCAACATTGGGATAGTATGTATTAAAACTGGAAATTTCAGTTTTAATACATGGGATATTGTTAATGATATTTACATGGTTCTGCTCTTAAGATGTTAAAGAATCCTATTTGTTATTAGGAGGAAAAACCAGATGACTAGACCATAAGGTTGGACCAAATGCTAAACTTGAGTGTTTGATTGGTTCATGTAACCCAAAACTGTTTAAATATATCACACCGAGAAATACATTCAGAATTGTAGTATCTCTCAAATCTAATTTTTCCCGTCATTTAATGCAACAACCTAGCTAATTCACTCTTATGGATTTCTGAATGTCTTCAATGTGTAAAAGCCCTAATGGCAGAATCCATTAATGCAGTGAAGACTCCATACATCAAATTCAACCCAACAGATCATATAATATCCGGTTTCTTCTTTGACAAAGTTAGTGATGTGTACCTGTTTACTGATCTTCACAATTCCCTCCATGGATTCAACAACTTTTGTTTAGACCTCAGGTTGAGTCATGGCTTCTTGGAATTTCACATTTTCTGGCATGCACAAGGAGATTTTAGTGAGATAAGTTGCATGTACAATTAAATAATCAATCCTTCAGCTAATTTATATTGTTTTACAATCTCTCATGACTGGCAAAATAAAATACATATTGGTTGTGAGGCCCAAATCATCTAAACCTGCATATAGCACATTATTGGCTGCATGATGCCTTTGGTTATAGATAGTGATCTGCATCACCGCTTAACAGACCATAACATCTAACTCTTTCTACCTAAATACCATTTAGTAGGTAGAAATATACAAGTTAACATGAAACAGGTATAAGTCCCAAAATTCACTCTTAGATATCCTTCTAACAATACTGAGAAATCAAATAGAAACACGGTTCAACTGAAATCAACCTATTGAACACAGCCAATATCATCAATGTCACAGTATATAGCACATGCCAACTCCAAGTTTATAAACATTCCTAAAATTTTTGTAATAAATTTCTGCAGTGAAATGAGACATTGGAAATATGGTCAGATTGATAGAGCACATGCCAACTCTAATACCCATTTTGATACAATCAGCATTTGTGTTACACCCAACACAAACATAATCAGAATACAGCATTTTTTCTACATATAGATTGTTTTTAGGCCATTTATATCAGTGGCCTGACATATCGGAAATCTCAAAGCAAACTAGTTCACCACTAATATTGTGTTTTACCCATACCCATAGAATTTAAAAAATAGAAACTGATTGATCACAAGGTACCAATCTGTCCAGTATTTATATAAACCATCACTATACATTGTGCATCATTATAAATGCAGAGTATAATGCAAAATTAGATTCCACTTCCGATCAGCTTCCTTAATGAACTGATACTTTGTTACTTCCATTCAAATAATTTCCTCAACTGTAAGACCTATTCTGAAAATGAAGACATTTTTTGAATCTCTTTGAACAATGGTCAAAAAAACCATACCTAGAGAATATTTCAGGGGTCGTTCTCATGGCTCTAAAGTATAGTGATACATTAATCATCTTCCAAATGATTAATGTATGTGGTTCACCTTGAACCAAGAATTAACAATGTTGAGCTTCTACTAAAATGCCAAATGATGAAATCTGAAATAAAGTGTTTTGATAAAGGATTTGGTAAAGATTTGGAGAACATGACAGTACTTTTCAGAGAATTAGCTTCATGACAGTACTTTTCATTTCAGTGATTAAAGTGTTGTTGGAGGCTTTGCTTGTGGACAAGCTCCAAAATATAGGTTATACCACCTAGTCCTAAAGTGGTAAAGTTTGAGTAAAACACTTCAACCTCAAATTTCAACTTTCCATACCTATTCAGATAAATATAAGCAATACCTTGCCATATAATCTATACGTTAACACAGCATACGACAGACCATACCTGAATTAGTTTTGACATGTGCTTCACCACAAATGATTTTATATCAGCCACCATAAGAAAAATACAAGTGCAGGAAATTCCTTATGTTTATTTCACATTTACCCAAAAGCTGAATGTACATAAATACTTTAACAGGAAAACATGGCAGGTATAATAACTAATATGGCAGTGCATTTACCATACCTCAAGATATATGAGACCCCGGTCACTCCATAATTTGTAGTGTTGCCAACCAATTGCCTCATCTTTCCTATAGAGTCAAAATACATTAAAAGAATGGGATGAGACCTCTCTACCATAAATATACTGAAAAATAATACACAATGCATCTTGTGTTATACATAGTATGGTTTCGAACACAGTATTTTGACAGAAATTGAAAAGCATTGATACGCTGGGAGTTCTTATCCCTATAAGGTAGCCTTAATTCTACTGTTCACACAGAAGATTATCAGTGGTTTAAGCTAGAATCATATCATTAATCATGGATAAACCAACCTCTTTAAGGCTGCATATAAGTCCCTCACTATAAGTGATATTATAAGGCCTTACTTATCATGACAAATCATACAGTGTAGTATCAATTGAAAAAGAAGGAATCTTGGGGTTACTTAACTTCCATATAAATTTACATCTACTGCACAGGGTTTAATCCTTCACATAATACCCAGTGATGTGTGCTGAACATTCATTTGAGCCCACGCCAGTCACATCCTTATCCAACAGCATTGCTTGACTATATGTCTGGCCCAAAAAAACTCCCACCTTGTCCTTATCCAACATCACTACTTGACTATATCTGAAGTTGAATACAGTCAAGCCCAAAAAATCCCACCAGCTGCCTTTGCCTCAGACACATTACAAAAGTGAAACGATCTTCCTCTTTGGGTGTATATATATATATGTGTAGGACAATTTATATATATATATATATATATATATATAGTTTATATCTTGGCCACCCACCATCAAAACAAGACCAAAAAGTGCCCAAACTACTCAAAAAATATTGTAATAAATGTATCGTCGACGCTCAAGGAGTCTCTCCACGAGACTGGAGAGACTCCGTGTTTCCCCGGAAATTGAGGAAAAATTCCTTCATCATCTTATCAGTTTCATTTTGCCTCTCACGAAGTCTCATTACTTCGTCCTCAATAGCTTCAAGCTGTGTCTTGTACCCCTCGGCATCTTTCCTATAATTCTCAGCATCTTTCTTGTAATTGTCTGCATCTTGCTTGTGTTTTTCAATCATTGCAAGGTACTCTTTTTCTCTCTCCCTGTCTCGCTGTCTTGTCGACTCCGGGATGACCATCTCTCCTAGCCCCCTTGAATATCCAGGTCTAGAGCCAAGGACCTCCCTAAATACACTTGCTGCTGCCTCATTGGTGCGTTGCTCAGGCTCGAGACCATCCAGCTTCTCAACCATCTCCTTCTGCATGTGAAAATTTTATAAATTATTGTAAATGTTAAGTCGTGTAGTGACATGAAAAACCCCCATTCAAAAGCAAAAGCTGGTAACTATCCATTGAAACACAATATATAACCTAACTGTGAAATCATACTCACATAAGTGGCTTCAGTTGCTGATGTGACAAATTTCCCGGTCTTCTTTGAGAAATGAGTCTCTTTATAGAACTCCACCAAATCCGCATTTGCAGCCCGCTACAAGTGTGTAAGGATGTCAGGTATATGTTCATGTAAGATCAAAATATTGTTTTTGGGAAAGATATGCACATATTGTAAGGATGTCAGGTATATGCTAGCCGTCAACCACACAAACACATCAAATCAATACACAAGAGACAAGAACACAAGGCCACCCTACATTTCTGGTTCCTTATAGTCACAATGCAATTATAGGCAATAAATCCCTTAACAAAAATTACTTATTAGGACTATGCCACTCCCATGCCCTCACCCTATAAACTAATTCGATCATTCTATATAAACCTTGTTATATAAACCAATACAGACAATCGTATGTTAAATACATTATTTGCCCAGAATTATTGTAATTCGTAGACTAGTGAGGAATGCATCAATAGGTTTGTGATAGAAATGATCAGCAAGACAATGGGTTGTGGCATCATACTAGACTAAAATCAGTTGAATTTACATACCTTCTCCTCCAAGATCCTTACAAAGGATTTCCGGCCAGCTGTGTGGTTGACATATAACGCCTTTCTATTCTCCCGATTTTGCCGAGCCATTTTCTGCCATTGTATACCCAATGTCAGCTTACCCAAACCACATAATAAACAGACATGAAAAACTTGCCCTTGTTAAATTCTGAAATTGCAGATTTTCAATAACCAATACATACCTTGAATTCGTCGCTTCCCCACCTCCGACACAAGGTAACCCAAACGTTCAAGTCAACCATTGAACATCCAGTGGCCAATGCCTCTTCGTGGCTTTCATAAGATTCATATTTTTTGTGTAATTGGTGATGAAATGCATTGAACCTCTTTCGCAGCTGCTTCAAGACGGTCAACCTATGATTCTCCCGATCCCAATCCAAAACGAAGTCAGCCTACATTGATGATCATCATGTTAACATGTTATTCTCTTTTGTACGCCCACCCCAATCAGTCAAAATGAAAAGCACATATCTTACTCTCACACGGTCGACCAACTCATCCTTGAGTGCCTGTGGCACATCAGTCCATCTCGCATAGCTCATATCGCAGTGTTGTTTTACAATTTGCGTTAGCCGTGCTGTGAACATGGAAGAGTTCATACAGCATGGTGCTGTTTCGCCATCATTAATCTTCAACAAAACTTTCCCTTGCCGTCTCAACATTTCGAACGCAATACACTTAGCTGGCCCACGTTTCCGTTTGGGCTGCTCCTGGTTTGTTTCAGTCATTGTGGGGGCAGTTGCGTCTGTATTACAAAGATAACAAAAAGAAACTATCCGTCTTAAGAAATCATCTTTCTTGCCTATATTTCTCGGGTAAAGAAATGACAACCGTACCGATATTATCTCCGTTTGGTGGGGTGACAACCGTACCCATATTTTCTCTGTTAGGTGGGGGGACAACAGTAACAATGTTCTCCCCGGTAGGTTGAGGCTCTCTTACGGGTGAGGGTTCTCTATCAGGCTCGGGTGGGGGCATCGGAATGGGACATGGAGGCTCCCATGGATGACTGGGAGGCTGAGTTGAGTCATCCGAGCCTGACTCATTATCTTCATTTGCAGGGCTGTGGTATGAACTAATACGAACTCCTCGTGGTCGGCGTGCTCTGGTTGAGTAGGGTACAAATCGACGGCCTCTTCCACGTCGTCCAGCCCCTCTTCCTCGGGAACTTTCTCCAATCGTGTCATCTGCAAATATATACAAAACCCCATTCACAAGTCAGAAGTGATTCCAACCAATGAGTAGTTGAGTGGGATCCACATTAAATGAAAAAGCAGTCTATAAACCAGTTTTAATGCGACTAATATCAACTGCAAGTGTATTACTATATTTTACCACACTTGTACACGTATATAGCAATCCATAGGGGTTGTATTATAACATTATTGGAAAAGTGCCCGCATTACCAACTAAAAGAAATTCCTATAGACAAACTTATTTACCTCCGGGGTTGATCCTCATTTCTTGCTATCTAAAGTTGGCAATAGACAAACTTCAAATTGGCGTCCCCCTGTGCAATTTGGTTAAGACCTGGTTACTAGCCAAAGAACAACAATAAGCCCACATGGTCAATTAAAAACATGTTATATATATACAGGATGTCTTAAAATAAAAGTTTTTAATTAATTTAGCAATAGGAGTTGGAGTTGGCACATGTTTCAATCAATTAAACATCGGACAAGCATGTTCACCATGTCATATATATGGTTGTATGCACTAGAGATCAAGGAAATGACAAAGATGGGAAGCAATCAATGCTACTTCATTTTGCACTACAAAGTATACATGCATTAATCATGCCAAACGGTGCATGATTTGCATCAACTTGAATGACCAAAAAGCCAAGCAAGTAAGAAACATCATTACACCTATGATCATAATGTAGTCATTCCGAAGTAAATGATTTTTCAAACTACTGAATATGAAATGTAATCATCTTACTTGACCCAAATGAACAACTCATAACAATGTCGGATCATTCTAGTTGGAGTTGAAAGAAGCATACATATATATCTAGAAAGTACATATTGTCCATATACACATTACAAAAAAGGTAAACTCAAATATCAAAAGTGCATCAACAATTCTACCCAGTTGCCTATGCTGATAGAGACTCGTCGTCTGTGGAAAAGTCCTCCTCATCTGAATATTCCCCATCACCAGAAGCATCTCCCGAACCAGAATCAATCATATCATCGTCAATAAAGTCTTCCGAACCCACCTTCTGACCAACCGAACTTGTCACATCTTGTGCCTCAATCAAGATAGGTTCTAAATCATCCCTATTAAGTGGAGTTGTCACTGGACATGCATCGCACTGCAGTGGTGCATAATCATATGACTCCTCAGTTTCTTGATATGCATCATCATCACTTGTTGAGCCATCAAGGTCTTCTAACACTCTTGGCACCGACGGAATGTCATATACATTCCTGTTTGTGTACTTCTGCACCACAAACCATCTCCCTTTAGCCCTTATATCTTTGATGTAAAAACACTGGGAAGCCTGGCATGCCAACACAAATGGTTCATCCTTATACCAAATCCTATCCATGTTGATACTGGTCATATGGTTATCAACTCGTACCCCTCGTCTTGGATCACCAACGTCAAACCAATCACACATAAATAAGTACACCCGACGCCAACCCATGTAGTGTAACTCCACGATCTCATTAATAACACCGTAGAAGTCTACATTATTAGTATTTTCATCCCCAGTTACCAACACCCCGCTGTTCTGTGTACGGCGCCGAAGTTCACGTTGTTTAGTATGGAACCTTTTGCCATTTATTATGCACGCAGTATAGGATGCAACCCACCGTTCAGGACCACAAACTAATGCATATAGATCATCGACCACATCAAGTGGGTTGGTGATACGCTGGTCTTGAACCTACATCAATATTTTGTTAGCGCCTCAGTTATAGATTTTTCAAGGCCAAGCCTAAAGGGTCTGGTTCATCTAAATAGATAGGGAGGAAGCTAACTTACACGTTTCTTCAACCAAGTTGGAAATTCAGTATGATGTGTTCGATCGATAGAATTTGGGTTGTGCACCCTACATTTCTCGTAATGCTCCCTGCATTTGTAGAAGCCAAATGATTATCATCATTTTCATTTAGATATGTAGGATTGTCTCCAAAAAGCTGAAATTAATATTTTTTAAACTTGAGGGATTATTAATGCTTACTCTAGGTAAGGTCCAATCTCAGCGCAGTTGTTGAGGACGTACCAGGTTGCTTCAGTTAGGAGTTTATCTGATAATTGCCTGTTGGAAGCGGTACCAATCGGACGAACTTTCTGGTTGAAAATTTTGAATCCATCTATACTCTCAGCTTCACCATCAATGTTGCGATCAACTCGAGTAAATTTCGTCTCAACATCTTGGAGATACAATGAGCAAAATGTTAGGCATTCAATGTGAATGTAGGCTTCAGCTATTGAGCCTTCTGGTCGGGCTTTATTCTTAACATACCGCTTGAACTTGCCGAGATATCTCTCAAATGGATACATCCACCTATATTGTACTGGACCACCAAGTATGGCCTCACGGGGTAAATGCACAGCTAGGTGGACCATGACATCGAAAAAAGATGGGGGAAATATCATCTCTAATTTGCATAGAATTGTGGCAATATCAGTTTGAAACTGTGATATTTGGTTAACATCCAGGGTTCGGGCACACAACCCCTTGAAGAAAGTGCACAGTTCAGTCAAGGCCAATCCAATATCAGGTCGTAAAAACCCCCCAACAGCAATAGGAAGTAGTCTTTGCATGAAAACATGGCAGTCATGGCTTTTCAACCCTGAGATTCGGCAATCTCGTACAGAAACACAATGCGAGATGTTCGAAGCGAATCCATCTGGAAATTTCACATCGGCCAGCCATTCACAAAACTTCTTCCTTTCCTCACCGTGTAATGTATACATTGAGTGTGGCATTGTAACACGTTCACCGTCATACTTCAAATGTAATTCTTTTCTGAATCCAAAAATCTCCAGGTCACGTCGAGAATTGATATTATCTTTAGTTTTACCAGGAATGTTCATTAAAGTGCTCAATATGTTATCGAATATATTCTTTTCAATATGCATGACATCTAGATTATGTCGAAGACGTAGGGTTACCCAATACGGTAGCCTGAAGAATATGCTATATTTTGTCCAGTTCAACTCCTCAACAGTTCGTTTTCTCTTTCGATGAGATTTACCGAATTGCACATCCCCAAGCATCAACAGTTGAGCTTCAATATCTGATCCTTCTAAAACCCTTGGTGGCATGCGATGATCTTCTTTACCATTGAAGTCATTTTTTCTCTTTCGCCACATGTGATCGGGCGGCAAGAAACGACGATGTCCCATATAACAATGTTTTCTGCCATACTTCAACCAATTGGCGTCTGTGCCCTCATTACAAGCAGGACAAGCCAATCTTCCTTTTGTTGACCAACCAGAAAGAATTCCATAGGCTGGAAAGTCATTGATTGTCCACATTAAAGCAGCGTGCAACATGAAGGTTTCCTTGGTGGAGGCATCATACGTAGGTACCCCTTGTTCCCAAAATTCAAGCAGTTCGTCGACTAACGGTTGCAAGTAAACATCAATGTCATTACCTGCAGATTTTGGTCCAGGAATAATGAGGGATGTCATGAAGAATTGGTCCTTCATGCACAACCACGGCGGCAAGTTATACGGTACCAGGATTACCGGCCAAATGCTATACGGTTTAGCCATATTGTTGAAAGGATTGAAACCGTCACTTGCGAGACCAAGCCGAACGTTGCGAGCATCCTGTGCGAACCAACTATAATCTTCATCAAATCTCTTCCAGGACTCTGCGTCTGCAGGATGTCTCATACTTTCCCCATCATCGGTTGGCCGTTGCTCTTTATGCCACCTCATATCACGTGCTATATTTGCAGTCATGAAAAGACGTTGCAATCTTGGCTTCAAAGGAAAATGCCTCAACACTTTTTGAGGGATAGGACGAGCCTTGTGTGTATTAGGCACCCACCTTGAAGCCTTACAGGTAGGACATTCATTAAGATCAGCATTTTCCTTCCAGAATAAGATGCAGTCATTGGGACATGCATGAATTTTGTGATAATTCATACCCAAACCCCGCTCCAATGACCTTGACTCCTCATATGAATGTGGCAATTCAGCATCAGGAAAGGCAGTCCGCAACAAATTAAGTAGCATATCAAACGACTTTATTGACCACCCACCAAGTGTCTTAATGTGTAACAACTTCACAATGAATGACAGTTTTGAGAATTTTGTACAGCCAGGAAAAAGTGGACGTCGGGCATCCTCTAGTAGCTGCTCAAAAGATGAACTTGGGAAGGGATCTGGTATTGACGCAGCAGTTGGCAATGGATTATTATGATCTTGGGCGTGGTCCACAAATGTGCCTGCCCGAATGTCATCTAACATATGATCCATGTCATCAATGTATTCATTGGAAGAATCAGCAACACTATCGTCGTCGTCATCATTGAAACTTTGTGTTTCCTCCTCCCCATGAAAGATCCACTGGGTATAATTTGGGTTGATCCCTTTCATGAACAAGTGAGTCTCCACATCAAATATAGGCAAGAAGAGAGTATTACAGCATGCACGACATGGACATCGAATGCGATCACTTCCTCGAGAATGGTTTCGTGCTAGGTTGAGGAAAGTGTTAACCCCCTCGGCATATGCAGGCGATCGAAGTCTATTAGGCAAGTTCATCCAGCTTTTGTCCATCTAAAATGGTTGAAATCAGCATATTAGTTACTTGGTATAGTAAATAGGGTTCCATTTAGCTATACGAAAGATCTCAATGATTTTGCGAAAGTGGAATGGTGTATTCAGAATATAAGCATCCAACTCGAAGCAACATGTAGTGGATGACAAGAGAAGATGGATGTGATGATGCTAACCGAGGTTGGCATGCTGATTGTTGTGGAATGATACAGGTTATGTTGAACAGTTTGGTTTTAACATGCCAGGAGTATACCAATTGCTGCAGAATATATCATCATGTTAAATATGGTACTATCTGGGTAGTTGTTGGTATATGGCGTTGAAATGCATATAAAGATGCTAACAAGAATTAGAACTAGAATGGAGGTTATGGAAGCGTGTAGTTGGTATATATAAGTAATTTTTTCTCCTTGAAATTAAGATACTGATTTTCTGAAATCGCTGCAAAATGCGAATTTGAACTGCAATTGCTAAACGAAGGTACATCCTACACCAAGTATGGAGGTTGTGAAAGAGGAAGGATGTGTGATAGTGACGTGGATTCATGTTTAATGAATCCAATCACAAATGACTTGTAGATGTTAACAGTGTATGATGAACATGTATATCATGGACAACTTTTCCCCAAATTGATAATCCAATAGGTAGAAGGCTCACTCACCCCATAAAGTGAAATGAGATTTTAATTTTATACCTGTAACTTGGCGTGTTGTGATCGTAGGGGAAACGGTTTTACGTCAAAATCATATGTATTCAGAATAGCTTTACACTAGCAGGACACAATACTGTGCAAGGAATGATAATCAGGTTAGTGACATACAAATTCCTTATGTACGCAATCATCCTCTCAGAATCTAAAGGGATAAAGTGAAAAAATGACATGCACGTTTAGATATCATATATGTATTAAATACAAAACTTTACAAAAGGGTGTATTATATTTAGACATTTATAATACACATAATTTCTGATACATTAGCCACCATCCAACTTCAATAATTTAGCGAAATGGTAAAAATGGTGCAATTTCCAAAAATAAAAATAAGAGCTTCAAAAATGTTTGAGAAGGGTAATATTGACCCCGCTGGAAATTGCCTTGACGCACAACCTTGCATATACATATACTCATAATAAGGCTGGACTTAAAATATTAGTGTCACAAAACCAATTGCAGGAAAACCAGCTGGAAGGTAGCATTGCTAAACTTCACATCTTATGGAATTATGCCGACAAGCATGAGGGAAACCCAACAGAACTGAAACTACCATATTGCTACCTATTGAAACATATGCTAGCATGGTTTGTTCGTAAAGTATAAAATATATCAATCAAGGCATATTATAGTGGTAACTTAAAGACATATACATAATATTACCTCGAAAAGGGCCCCTGTCCGCAAGATAATAAGAAGAATCGCCCAAATAAAGCTCCAAAAGTTGCACTTCACCGTTTCATGGCCAAATTTTCCTAGGGTACAAAACAATGATGGCATTTGGTTAGGAAACAACTATGCGGCATAAATAACATGCAAGACTTGAATACGTATACCCATATATGTATTAAATTTCCAGAGAACCTAATATCAATACCAAAAACATATATATAGAGAAAAAAATTACAGATAGGAAAGACTGCCACATCCAAGTTAGAAATGCTTGCTACTTCAAAAAGATATGGTAAGAGGAGTGTTAAAACTAGTATATACATGTCAGTGTATCTTGTAGGATTTTATAACACTATCTAAATTTATGTATCTAAACTAGTATGAACATTAAAGGTTCGAAAACAACCTAATGAGTAGTTCTCTACAAGGTCGGTTCCCCAACAATTTTCTGTAACCTAACCTAATCTTATTGTTACATTAGAAAAAGATAATGAGTAGAGCTAAATAGTAATAGGTTTTGGAAGGATACTATCCTGGTCTAGAAACAAGATGAGATCAACTAAGGGAGGAGCTGGGAGCAAAATATAATAGCCAGAACAGCCAAGGACTTCAAGTGCATTTATATATCCCTCTTTTAAGTTATTTTAGATAAGTTTAGATAAGATAGAAGATACTCTTTTTTGTATGAAAAGAGAAACATTTCCCAGACAATAAAGGAAAAACTTTGGATAAAAGGGGAAATATTGTAAAATGAAAGTAAAGGCGTAATAAGATCAATGTCAGCTAGATTCTTCATGGATGGCTGTAAAGTTATACAAGAAATAACAAATTGAAAGTACAAGAGGGAAAATGAAATATCTTTAAAAGAATCAAGGGATTTAGTATGTGCTTGAGAGAGAGTGAGAGAGTGAGAGAGTTTAACATATCTCAAAACCTAGCAAACCAGGTCATCAACGCTGCTATACCGAAAATCTTACACAAATTCCTAATCTTTGGGTGCAAACAGATTAATACTGGATAAGTGCTGAACATCCTATCATATGCCCTATGTGAAGCTGCCCAATTCAGGTGAAGATTATCAGTTTTTATTAATTAAGATTAAAATGTATTTAATCTTAATTAAATACAGACATAGATATCATTGCCTGAAATTTTTTACAGGGGTTTGGTGCAGAGAATTTGTCACTCCGAAGTACATAGGTCTGGGGAGTAGGCACAACATTCATCATGAAGAATGGGAAAGGAAATCTGGAGACACTTCCTCACCTTCCAACAGACTGGCCTCAGTGCTGTCACAGCATACGACATGTGACAGTAATTACAACTATGGGATACTGATGTCTAATACTCACTAAGGTTGATCCATTTCTTGCAGAAGATTAAATTGTGGAAACTGATCAAAGAGCAAATAGATTTGATGATCAATAAATATAGCCAATTGCTGGTTTTTCTTTCTGACCTTAATTCAGTTAAATAACAAAGTATCGCTGCATGGAAAATCCATTAATGATGATCATGTGGGAGATCATCATGTCATTTCATAATTTTAAATGCAAATAGCACCCAAATCCAAAACTGCACTAGTTTGTTCTGCTCTGTTTCAGTACGAGGATAGTGTATCAATTATGTTGGCATTTTAAAGGTTTGGGATTCAGAAGATTGGGGGATTATCAAGCAGTTACCGAAAGTAACATACACAATGCCCTATTGTCATTTGTTGAAATGCTCCTGCAGTTATATATAAATACCAATATAATTGCAGAGTAATCATCATTAGCACGGCATTGATTGTAATTATTGTAATACTAATTACAATAAAGCTAGAGGGGGAAGAAAGGAACTTATTTCTTGTCGGCTCATGTATGCCCCTGCGTCTTAAAAGAACCACGTTTAATTGCTTAAACGTTAAAACAAATAGTGAGGAAGAAAGTTTAAATATATAACCCCAAAAGCCAGGATTGAGAGTTTGATAGGCAGAATCCCATCTAATCTCAGTCTCAATGAATCAGCAGCAGTCTAAAGTAAACTTATGTTTATTTGAGTTGTTTTTTTTTACGATAAATATAGGCCAAATATTTGAGAATTTTTATTAGGTGTCTAAATCATGAAATTAGTGGACACGTGTAAGACTTATAGCAGAGTAATATTTGCTAGCGTGTTGGAATTACAGCAGAAACATACAAGTTTTGTGGTTGACATCGAGACAATGCCTACCTAGGCATTGGCCCATGACCGGATCTGTTTTAAGGGATCTTAGTGGGTAAATCACGTTCTAGCATGATAATAACTTCAAAATAATAAACAATGTGTGGTAACCTTGATATACACGCACAATGTGACCATTTGAAAAAGAGAACAAGCTGTTTTTCTTACAAGAGAACAAGGGTTTGAAGAGCAGAAATCGGATCTGCCCCTTATTCTGAAAAGTAGTATTTACAGTTTTTGTGGAAGAGCACAAAACTACAGCAGTTTCAGTAGGTGGTCAATTGCAGTGATTTTTATTCATGAATTTTGGATTGTTTTTTAAATACTTATGGAATCTTTTATACCTAGTGTATAAGTGAGTCTTTTTAGTTAGTAGCATTCCTAACATGACAAGGCAGGGGGTGCTGGTTACTTAAACCTGTTAAATTTATAAATGCGGTTATTTATTAACTGTCAAAGGCTATGGGTTTTACGTACTAACTCGAGGGGCGTAGTAATAAGTATGATAAACATAAACAATCAACGCTGTAATAGGATTCTATATACTTTGTAGCCAAAACAGAAGAAAACAAGGGCCAAACACTTCAAATAGAATTCAGAGGTGTCACAAGCCAACAAACTCTACCTCAAGTGACACTCGGAGGAGGTAAGGTAGTGGGTTCAAGATCATTGGATTTATGTACATATGATAACTTTTTACTTTTCAGTTTTAAGTTATATATAGCACATAACACTTGTGTTGCACCCCTCGTTTTACTTATCAAAAACAGGTATCACATAACACTTCTGAATATGACCTCCATATAACTTGTGCATTATACAAGCATTTTGGTTTTACATAAACCTGAAAAACCAAATCCAGAAATAGACCACAATCCTTACGCATAAATAAGTAATGTGACAACTAGCTAATGAGCACAAACGATTCATTATAGTGCTTATTTTTTTATAAGAAAATCTTCTAACCTGATCCTTCTAGATTTACAGACAGTACTGTTCCGACACACAATACATGTGCTTTGGTTTTCCACTATTGTACTAAATGGGGACAATGTTCATGAGTTTCTGTCTTTAATTCATCACACATAGAACGTCCCTAGGTGTTATGTATACAACCAAGTGTACACGGGCTTTGCCTATTTTCAGATTTGTAATATTTTTATCTTGGCCACCCAAATTAATCAACAGATTTACAGAAGTACTGTTATCCATAAATCACCAAGACATCAAAATTCACTATGACCTTGTTTCCACCAATTCCTAAAGAAAAGGGCATCAGGGATGCTCTGTAGAATAAAACGGTATTAATATGTAACAATGTAATCCCATCCAACAGATTTAACCACTAAGCCATATGCAACTACATTATTATTTTATATTGGTAATCTTATTCTTGTAAAGACCTGATACCTCCCGTTGAGAATGTCCCTATTGGTCAACTTGATAAATTAGGAAATAGACAATGGAAACAGAACATTTTTAGAGCGAAGTTATTAAGCCAAAGACAAGCATGTTCACTGCTAACAGTCATCGAGTCTAATATATTGTTCACCCTATATTAGAACCACCACATTGCCACCATCAATTCCTCTAGCAAAGTAATGCTGAGGAAGCTTTCGGGGCTTGGCAAGTATAATCGGAAATCCTTCATAAGTCAGAAAAGAAAATAAAACACAGATGGCATTGAATTTCAACATGCAAATTCAAGGTTCACGGAAATTAGCTTTGCAACGTAAGATAACTTTTGGCCTACAAAGGTGCTTAATACTCCTTAATCGAATAATAGATCTGATTATATTCTCATTTCATTACACAGTTGAGGTGACCTGAAGCACCTTCATACCAGAATAGCAAAAATCAGCAGAATATACTTTTTCTAGGCTATTCAAAACCTATCTTCACATTGGATAACTAGTCATCTAATTAGGGATTTCAACACTGCAAAATTATGCTAATCAGAGGACACACAGGTACAAATTATCACCCAAGCTCTTTTCAGCAACAATACCCTCAACCCATAGCCAAAATGCAGATAAAGAAAACAAAAATGGTGCAAGAAACGAGATGATTTCAGATTCAAATAACTGGAAATAGTCTACAAACAAAAAACTCCCATTTTTGTAAACCGACGAGAGCGGATGAAGGGGGAGAGAGAGATTCAATCGTTGCAGAGATACCTGTGGTGACGTTGGGTATGTAAAGCTCCAAGCTTCTCGGTAGAAAACGTTTGGCAACCGATAGTCTTGTTCCTTTCGGCTCAAAAAGCACTCCGATAGTAACGATGGAGGAATGGAGAACGTATGGGGAGGGAAAGTTGACCGTGCCTTCCGCAGAAGGCAAATGGAACGGAGGAGAATCTAGGGCTCGGGCCCTAGTCGACAATGAAGGTAGATACTAAGCCGTGTGTATCAGGTTTGTTTCCTGGGCATTGAAGGTAAGGGCAATGGCTTTGATCGTCGAAATGGAGAAGGAGCTCGGTAACAGAGTGGGGTAGTGTGATTTCGGGGGGAAAATCTAAAAGTATTGGTGTAAGTTGGCGCCGAGATGCAATTGCAACGATAGTACCTGCTGTAATAAATTTCATCCTATTGCAACGCCTAGTTTCGCTTTAATAAAGTAGAAAAACGCTGTAAATATAAGACTAAGTGACCGCCTATTTTAAAGTGGGCTATTACAACAAAATTCAGCAAGGAGTTATAAAACGTTGCAAAAAGTTATCAATTGCAGCGATTATTTTTGCAACAAAATAAAAAACGCTGCAAAAAGTCAAATTTCTTGTAGTGTCCTCTAGTGTTGAGGGAATTGCATGTATAGAGATTCAAAAAAGAATCGATCAGACAGTAACAATAGTTTTTGGCAAAATAACATTTGATAAAACAATAATTCATATTAATTCTTGTTATTTTGTAAAATAATAATCCAATTTAATTTCAACTACAAAAGTGAATTCCTTCAATCGAAATAAATAAATTTATTATAATGTCTTTTTAGTTATTTGATATATCGAATTAAGCTTATAGGTGGATCGTAAAACAAGCCATAAAAAGTAAAACAAGTTGGATAGGAGATAGCCTCATCATTTCCATCGATCAGATCAACCATATCTCAACAAACCCCTGAAACGAAAAATGGAACCGATCGATCATGATCAACAACCAATTTGCATGGGTAACAACAACTATAACAACTAACACGTTTCCACATATAAATTAAATTATGATTTTGCATTATTCTAGAACGTACACTATGTACATATTCGCTGGACTAATAATTAGATTGACATGTGTACGTATGTATGTACTTCAGCCCCTATAAATAGAGGGTTGTCATGATCATGTTTAATCAACAACGAGCAGTACAAATAATACCTAAAGTAAAATATTTCGAGAGTCTGAGTTAACTAAGAAAATTAAAGGACCCATGGAAGCTGGAACAATTGGTGCAACAAAAAAGGTACTGTTGGTGGGGATGATGCTTTTGCTTGCCGTTGTTGTTGTACAAGCACAAGAAGTCTCTCCTCCTTATCCCACTCCTAAGCCAGAAAATTTTTTAGTTGCTTTAGGAAATGTGGTCTCACATGCTCGTCGAAGATAATAGAAGGCCCTATACAGTACTCCGTTTGTCTCGCCCAATGCTTGTTGCGATGCAAACACTCTCATGATCAGAATGAAGTTGTCTATGATTGTACTGACAAGTGTGCTAGCTGTATCCAAGGCGACCATCTTTAAGCCTGGTATGATATTTTACTACCTATTTAATTTGTTATCTCTCGCTCTTTCTGTATTGGTTGGATTATTTGGTTGAAGCATATACAATAGCTTCTTCATAGTCATATGTGTGACGTCCCCAAATTCCGTTTGGGATCGGACAAACATTTGAAACGTCGAGACATGCAACACAAGGTTACCTGCCCCCGTTCATGACATATAAGATGCAATATTCCTAACATGCATCTAACATTATGCAATATTCGCAGCGGATAATTTTTTTCTTTAGCAATACTATGCACCAAACTGAAAATATTCCAAATACTTAAAACATACTTCATATATAAAAATCCATTGAATAATTAAGATCACAGCACTAGTCCAAAATAGTTATGATCTAAAAGTACTGGAGAGTAACTCCATCGTACAAGTAGTAATTTAACTACTATATTAACATTAACGACGCACCGTCGTTCAGTCGACTGTGTCTAGTTGGTCAGCTCTTGATCCTCCTTCAGGTCCTGTAACAAGATCTACCATTCGGGGGGAATGGTAGTTGGGACTACCACAATGAGATTTGATTACAAATCTCAGCAAGTTAACAAAAAAAAAACTTCCACACAGGCTAATGATGCATGGATGACAGTAAAAGTATAAATGCATAATCAAATTCATAAATAATTAAAGCATAACTTAGCGTATAACATAGCATAACTTAAATTGAAACATGAACTGAACTTGACTTGATATGAATTTGATCTGAAACTTGACTTAGCATGAACTTGTTCTGAAACTTGAATTAACATGAAAAATACATACTTCACAGTTGTTGTGGCCCCATGTATTCTACGTGTAAATACATACTCCACAGTTGTTGTGGCCCCAATTGCATTATGAAGCTCCATCTCCTCATGCTCAGCTTGTTGCTCCATCCTCTCACCCAATGGTCACTAGGGCTAAAGCTGGCATTTTTTGGCCTCGATACCCTGCTTATCTCAGCCATCATGTCTCAGGTCTCTTATAGGCGCTTCTCACTACATCTGAGCCGCGCAGTTTCAAGTCCGCCGCCAAAAATCCTGCCTGGCTTGCTGCTATGGATGATGAAATCAATGCTCTTTGTGACAACTGCACCTGGGATCTTGTTCCTCGGCCTCCCAACACGAACATTGTGGGTTCCAAATGGGTCTTTCGCACAAAGTATCTATCCAACCGATCCATTGACCGACTCAAGGCCCGTCTTGTTGCCAAAGGATACACTCAACTACCTGGTCTTGATTACACTGCCACCTTCAGTCCAGTAGTCAAAGCCTCCATTGTTCGTGTGGTGCTCTCTCTGGCAGTCACTCATGGTTGGCCTCTTCGCCAACTTGATGTTAAAAATGCTTTTCTTTATAGCATTTTGGACGAACATGTCTATATGGAGCAGCTTCCTGGCTATGTTGATCCCCGCTTTCCTCATCATGTCTGCAAGCTCAAAAAGGCTCTTTATAGTCTAAAGCAGGCCCCGCGTGCTTGGTTCCAGCGGTTCAACTCATGTCTTTTTAAACTTGGTTTTACTTGCAGTCGTGCTGACACCTCCTTATTTTTTCTTCAACGCCAGCAGCATCTCATTTATCTCTTATTTTATGTTGATGATATTATAGTCACTGGCAACAATACGTCTCTTCTCGGCAGCTTCACTCAGAATTTGCCACTAAGGATTTAGGCTCTCTCAGCTACTTTCTTGGTCTTGAAGTCACCTCTACCCCGGCAGGCCTCTTTCTCAGTCAAACCAAGTATGCCCATGACATTCTTATGCACGCCCAGCTTCTTGATTGAAACTGGTAACCACTCCTATGGTTGTTGCCCAATGCCTTTCCTCTGATGGTTCCTCGTTTGCGGATGTCACCCTTTACCACTCTCTTGTTGGTGCCTTGCAATATTTGACCATCACTCTTCCTGACCTTGCTCATTCCGTCAACTCGGTCAGTCAATATTTGCATGCTCCCACTGATGTCCATTTCCAAGCTGTGAAGTGCATTCTTCGGTATGTTAATGGCACTCTTCACTTTGGCTTATCCTTCACTGCCTCTTCTTCCACTAATATTACTGCCTACTCTGATGTTGATTGGGCCGGCTACCCTGATACTCGATGATCTACTTCAGGCTACTCCATCTATCTCAGTGACAATCTTGTCTCCTAGAGTGCCAACAAGCAACCCACAATCTCACGTTCTAGCTGTGAATCTGAGTATCGTGCTCTTGCTTCCACTCATGCTAAGGTTTTATGGTTAGAACATCTCTTACGTGATCTGCATGTTCCTACTACTGATCGACCTCTACTTCTCTGTGACAACAAAAGTGCTATATTTTTAAGCTCCAATCTCGTCTCCCACAAGCGCTCCAAGCACATTGATCTTGAATATCATTTTCTTCGCAAACTTGTGGTCGCAGGTCATATTCACATTCAGCATGTTCCTTCTGTGCTTCAAGTTGCTGATGTCTTTACCAAGAGTGTTTCCAGGCCCCTCTTCACGTTTTTTTTATCCAAGCTACGTGTGTGCTCTAATCCCACGCTTAGCTTGCGGGGGGGTGTTAAGGATTCTCCAGAATCTCCTCTTGATTCTTAGCCATCCTCCCTTACTTGTAGTAGTTGACCCTTAATTGTAGTAATGTAATATATTACATTTATGTTGTGATTCTTTCCTTCTCATATGTACAGCTATACATGTATATGGTTTCTATATAAATGAAATACGGTCTCCACCTCAAGTGTGGTGGTTTTCATAACATTCTCATCAACCAAATTAATAATAGAAATTAACTAGAAAGAGAGAGATCATAACAAAATGTTAGGAAAATTCTAAGTAAAATATCATACCAGGTTTAAACATGGTGGTCATGGATACAACACACTTTTCAGTACAATTGTAGACAACTGGATATTGATGAGGATGTCTGCATCGGAACAAGCACAAGGCGAGGCAAATCGCGAACTTTATAGTGGTGACTTTGGACTTGAACAAGCATGAGACACCACATTTCAGATGGCAAAAATTAAATTTTTCTTGCTTAGGAAAATTGGGATCATAGGAAGGAGAGACTTCTTGTGCTTCTACAACAATAATAGCAAGCAAAAGCATCATCACCACCAACACCCTTTTTGTTGCACCAACTGCTCCTTCCATGGCTCCTTCTACTTTTTTCTCACTTCAAACTCTCCCAAGTATTTTGCTTAATTGGTATAACTGGTGCTGCTGTTGATTAAACATGATGACAACCTTGACCTCTATTTATAGGGATTGAAGCACGTACACTTGCCCCGTCCATTAATTATTAGTCCAGTGAATATATATGTACTTAAGCTCTACATCATTAATGCAAGATAATAAATATAGTCAATCTATATATGGAAACTTGTAATTAGTTGTTATAATAAATTTAAACAAATCTTTTGGTAAGGTAGATTTTGTTAATTTAACATTTTTTTTATTCTATTTTTAAATGCTTAGTATTAATCACCACTTCAATTGAATATCATTTAGGAGATTTCTTACCAATCTTGTACTAGAGATTAATTGATCTTTTGATATTTTGATTTTTGATTTTTGATTTTTTTTTCTCTCCAAAAATTAATTTAGGGTAATTTAGGATGACATGTATATATGGCTTCGAGCGGGTATTTCATGACTTCGAGGTCAAGAGTTCAAGTCAGGACATAAGTTGAAACTATTTGTGATAGTAAAGCCTAACTTTTGGGCCATGTGCTGGGCTTTGGACCAGCTGAATATTTTGGGGGTGTTGTGGTGATGGGCTTGCCCTTGGAGCAATGGCTATGGCTTAAACCATATATTTCATAGCAGGGAGTGGCTCTTATGGTCACGCTCAAGGAAAATTGCTATACTGGTTGTTCCTACCTCCTATTTTCTTAATAAAAAAAAAAAGAAATTAATTTGTACAGAAAATAAAATAAAATAGAAAATGAGATGGAGAAGAGATAATGAGAGAGAGATTTTGAGGGCTATCACAAATGGAAAAAAATGATGTGAGACATGGAAGCTGATGACTCTGATACTAAAATGTCGACGACAGCTAATACAGTCAATTAATGGTCTTATATGAGTAAAACCATAATGAAAAAAGATGCAACTAAGAGAATTTTGTGCGAGGAACAACTAGTGGAAGAATTTTAAAAGAAATAGTCCACAAAATCGAGCTTGTCATTAGTCAAGAGCTCTAATGCCATATAGAAAACAAAATAAAATATTAAAAGAGATGGAGAAGAGAGAGGGAGTGATAGAGACTTTAAGGGTTAATGTCCTATTTATAGGTGAATGATACTAGAAAAATAAAAATAAAAATAATATAAATCAATATATAACACTAGAATGATTTACACAATAAACTAAATATAAGAGAATAAATCATATTATAATATATACTAGAATATTGTGAATATATTCTATAATAAGTATGGTAATATTCCAACATACTTTGTATCGATTTACACAATTTGTCTGTCACAGTCCTTTTAAAAATATTTCCAAGTGGGAACAAAATTGAGTGATCAATTGGAATTTAGGAGCGATCGTCAAGATATGTTGAATGTTTCATCGACCCAAAAGGAAGATATTGGAAAGTTTAAGAAGATCGGTTGTTGACTTATGGAGAACTATTTTTTTCTTGACGCTAATTAATTTCTTGATAACAAGAAGAGCACGTTTCATTCTTTGTAATATTCTTCCGTTGAAAGAGATGTTTGATTAAAAAAATGGCATCGAGTCTGACTAAAAAAACGTGTCTTGCTTTATTTAGAATAATGTTAGATACGGTTTTAAAATATATAAATCTCAAATAATTATTTTTTATATTTTGAAAAAAAGTAGAATTTATTATTAAAAAATAAATTTTTTCATATAAAATATCATATTTAATCACTTTTTTTTTAAGAAAATGAACGAAAATTTCATTAAATATCATTTATTTTTCTTGAGATTAAACCAATTTAAACGGAGGTGCATGTCATATATAGGATTTACGAGTGAAATACTTCCTTAATGAATGAGCTAGCGGCCTCTTACACGAAAAGCGGATAAAATAAAAGAATTAGAACCAAAGAGCTGGATGGCAGCAAATATATATAATAATGACAATTCATTTTGGATAGAATGACTACAGTACTCATACGTACTTCACTCCATCAGGCATAAATTAAAATGCACATAATTAATCTTAAGATACCACTCGGTCATGCCGATTGATATATTAATTTATTATTATATGATTAACGTTTGAACTAGGTCGTTGTAAATACTACAGGAGGAAACCTTAAAGTCCACGTCCAACGGTATTTTTGTTCCAGCAGCCCTCATAACAGGAGTCCACATAACTTTCCACCTTTTCGTACGATTCTGTCATATAGAAACAAATACATGATACATATGACCAATAAGAAACTATTGTGTATGCTTCAACCAAATAATCCAAACTATACAGAAAGAGCGAGATATATATATAACAAATTATTAAATAGGTAGTAAAATATCATACCAGGCTTAAAGATGGTCGCCTTGGATATAGCACACTTTTCAGTACAATCATAGACAACTTCATTCTGATCATGAGAGTGTTTGCATTGTAACAAGCACTGGGCGAGGCAAATGGAGTACTGTATAGGGCCTTCTATTATCTTCAACGAGCATGCGGGAACACATTTCTTAGCGCAACTAAGAAAGTTTTCTGGCTTTGGAAGAGTGGGATAGGAAGGAGAGACTTCTTGTGCTTGCACAACAACAACAGCAAGCAAAAGCATCGTCCCCACCAATACCCTTTTTGTTGCACCAATTGTTCCTTCCATTGCTCCTTTAATTTTCTTACTTAACTCAAACTCTCGAAATATTTTACTTTAGGTATTACTTGTGCTGCTCGTTGTTGATTAAACATGATCATGACAACCCTCTATTTATAGGGACTGAATTACGTACGTACGCATGTCGATCTAATTATTAGTCCAATACACAATGTACGTTCTAGAATAATGCAAGATCATAATTGAATCTATATGTAGAAACGTGTTAGTTGTTATAGTTGTTGTTACCCATGTAAATTAATGTCGAGATATCTGTGTTGGGTTTAAAATCTTTATAGATTCCACATGAGCTTTTCTTTCTTATTTTCACTTTTTTAATTTTAATGAAAATTAATACACATTCTAAATTAATGTTATGAGAGCATTTGTTTTTTGTTGTTTTTAGTGGATGCTTTTCAAACCAAACAAATCGATTTTGGTATACATGTATGCAGTTAATTTTGTTAATTTAACATTTCTTTTTTACAATTTTTTTTTCTTAATGCTTGGTAACCATTTCAATTTAATATCATTTAGGAGATTTCTTACCACTTTCGTATACTATAGATTTGATTCTTTTTATATTTTGATTTTTCACCATATATTAGGATGACATGATGTATATATGGTTCGGTTTAATTAATGGCCATATTCCTAAACAGAAATGAGGATGGGAACATGCAATTTGATTGTTGTTGTGGTCTTATCATTATTATTAGAACTATTTTATTTAATTTCCTAATTATTGTTTTACACTGCTAATGAATATCAATAATTGAAGCTATATACTGTTGTGTGTGTGTGTGTGTGTCATGTGTTACTTCTTTTCAAAATGTGCATTCTCAGACCTGTTTTAATAAATATTAGCCACAAATTAATTCATGCAAAGATAAAGAATGAAGATACCATCGAGTAAGATACTAATAATAATACAACGTAGGAAATATGAGTGCCAATGCATGATACAATCCATTAAATCAACATGAGCATGATATGAAATTAGCGGATTTGAATTTGATATAAATGTGTTCGGGTCAATCGATCATTTACAAAAAATGGATTGAAATGAGTCATGTCATAGTAACATATTTCTAATTAATTATTAAACGGGTCAAAACATGTGACACAACATAATCAATTATTTAAATGAGTCGGGTTAACGTTTGAAAAATTGACATGCACGATCAATTAGCTTAATGGATCATGTTCAAATTAACTTATATAATCGAATGATCATGACTTGACATGATACAAACACAACCTGCAAACATAAATGACCACCGGCCCCTAGTAAGAAATATGTATAAAAATGGTGAAATATAACTGCACTCAAATATTTCACAAACCAGATTTATTGTAAATGCAATAGCTCTTTTGGAATTTGGATACCCATATATTGTCTTTTATTTACACCAACTCTCTCTCTCTCTCTCTCTCAACCCTTGTTTTATTTTCTCTGCATTTAAAATAATTACAATTAGTAATGAACTAGACCTCATTCATATTAGTTATAAATACTCAACCACGTACGCTTCGCGTGGATGCATGGCTAGTTATTAAAGCACAGACTTAGCATAACATCATTATCGATCGAAAAAATATAGAAAATAAACAACAGTAATAGTTTATGGAAAAATAAAATTTGATTGAACAGTAATTATTAATTCTTGTAATTTTTTAAAATAATAATCCAGTTTAATTTTAACGACAAATTAAGTGAATTCCTTCAATCGAAATACACAACAATTAAGAGAATTGTTCATGAGTTCCATCGTTCAGAACCATTTAAAAAAAAAAAAAAAACCCTAGAAATGAAAAATGGAATCGATAATCACCAAGCAAGTTGCAGAGAAGCAAAGAAGCAAATTTACAAAGTAAATTACTAACCAAAGCAAAGAATATCAGAACATTACTAGTAGTTTTTTTTACGATTCTAGAAAACCAAATGAAGGACAAGAAAGAATGAATTTCATAAAGCTTCACGTTCGTTTCGCCCTCAATTTGTCAGTAAACAGTGTAGCCAACCATGGTGGAGGCAGGTCTAACCAAGAGGCGGGCTGGGTTGAGTTTGGGCCCATGTTGTCTGCTTCTTGATCCTGCCCAGTCCCTCGATTTTAAAACAAAGTGAACACTGAATGCGCTAATTTACAACAAAATTGATTCAATTGGAATTTAGGAATTAGGAGTGATCAACCTTGAACTTTCCACTTGGCCAGAGGAAGAAATTGGGAAGTTTTGGACTCTCATGAATATCATACTTACATAGGGTTATTTCTACTTAAAAGTTAATCAATTTTTAGATAATGAAAAGAACACGCGGTTTCGCTCTTTATATTTCTCTAGACCAAGAGATGATTGATTAATAAAAGAGAAATATTCTAGCCATAAAATGATTACATAAAAATAATCACACAAACTAATATAACTTGATGTAATTTGTCAAATTGTAAAATTACTTTATTGTAAAGCAAATATGACGGATCTTATAAAGTCATATTAATTTGTGAGATTATTTTTATATAATCCATTTGTGGCTATAGCACTCCTCTTAATAAAATGAGAGTCTCGTTCACTTGATAAAAAAAAATGTCTAGATTCATAATAAAACTAACAAACTGATAGGACTCATTGTTGTACACTAAATTGTAAAACTATTTTTATGACAAAATAAATTTAACATATCACATCAATTTTCTCATCAAGTTAATAATTGCATTAAATTATATGGACACGCAGAATTAGACAAATAATATTTGGAAAAAGTGTACTACATAGCGGTTGTTCAACATTTTTTTTTAATTGAAACCAAGGCCAACTTGACTGGTTCATGTCATAAGATTTACAGGTGAATTAAGTATATTCTTAATCAACGAAGCTAAGGAGCAAAGAATTAGAATCAAAGAGGGTGCATGGCGAGTGCTATATAGCATTCATTTCGGATAGATTGATCAGTACAGTACTCATACATTAATATATAACGCTCATTAATGAGCTAGCTACGTAAAAAAACTTCGATAATGGATACAGTAGTACTAATTAATTATCCTTTATTCTTAATTTGAACAACACATGAAATTAAAAAGAAAAAGAAAATCACTATTCTTCAATCAAAAAACAAGTCCAAGACATTAACTCTTAACCAATGCATAAGTTAAATCTGGATAATCTTAAAATATCATAATTCGGTCATGCCGAACGATAAGTACATGAGATACCATTCAGCTATGCCGATTGATATGTTTAATTATTAAGGTACTACGGCTGGAAAAAGCATTAAAATCCATCTCCAACGTCAATACTTTTGTTCGAGCAGCTCTCGTAGCAGGATTCCACGTAACTTCCCACCTCATAATATGAATCTATCACAAAGAAACAAATACATGAAACTTTTATATACATATATATATTCTTCAACCAAATAATATAAAATAGAAATAGAGATCAGAGATGATGATGATGATGATGAGTGAAATTATTAGAAAAATTAAGTGGAATATCATACCAGGTTTATAGATGGTAGTCTTGGATACAATGCACTTTTCAGTACAATCATAGACACCTTCATTCGCTGGAGAGTGCATGCATCCTATCAAGCATAGCGCTAAGCAAAGTCCGTATTTTATACGACCGAATTTAAGTCTCGGCAAGCATTTGATACTACATTTAAAAGGGCAAAGAAATCGTTTGCCATGCTTAGGGGATGAATCAGGAGAGGGAGGAGGAGAGAGTACTTCTTGTGCTTGTACAACAATAATAGCAAGTAAAAGCATCATCACCACCAGCATCCTTTTTGTTGCACCAATTGTTCCTTCCATGGCTCCTCTTAAGTTTCTTACTTAACTCAAGACTCTCGAAATATTTTACTTTAGGTCGTACTGCTTGTGCTACTGCTGTTGATTAAACATGATCATGACAACCCTCTATTTATAGGGACTGAAGTACTTACGTACACCTGTCCATCTAATAATTAGTCCAAGGAATATGTACATGCACAGAGTACGTTCTAGAATAATGCAAGATCATAATTTAATCTATATGTGGAAACTAGCTTGTTAATTGGTTGTTATAGTTGTTGTTACCCATGCAAATTAATGTGGCTCAATTGTTAGGGATAGATTATAGATATCTTGGTGGATTTTATTTTTTCATAGATTTTGTAGTTTTAATTTCTTTCTTTTTTTCGTTTTACACTGAGAAGCTTCCTTCTTTTTTCATTAAAAAATAATTAATTATTATAGACATTTTAGATAAATGTTAATTTTTTAATGAGTCACTTTCGTGTGGGTAAAATGGCCCAATAATCATAAATTGACTTAAAAAGTCTTTGAACTATTGAATATTAATTTGGTTAAACCTTTAACATATTCTCAAAATCACTGCAATTATATGAGCAAGTATATCGATCACACGTACACCTTGATATTGTTTGATGTAATGTAAATATATAAGAACTTTTGCTCTTTGTTGTTTTTAGCATATGCTTCTAATTTTGGTAAGGTAAATTTAACATTTATATTTTATGAGTATTTTTTTTTTTTGTTTTAATGCTTACCAACCACTTCAATCTTAATATCATTTAGGAGATTTCTTACCAATGTTGTACAAGAGCTTGATCTGTTTATATTTTGATTTTTTATTTTTTATTTTTTATTTTCTCAAAAAAGTCATGTAGGATAGTTTAGGATGACGGGTATATATGGCTTTGGTTTAATGGCCATGCATTTCCTAAACATAATAGTAAGGATGGAAACGGGCGCGCGGTTTGATTTCTGTTCATGTGGTTTTTATCATTATCGGTACAAGCTTTTTTAATTTTTTCGTTATCAATTGGAGTACAAGAAAGAATCAGATTCCCAAATGATTATGAGATGGGCTGGGCCGAAGTTTAGGCCCACTGTGATCTGGTTCTTGGAAAATTATCCGGCCCAATCCCTCGATTTCCAACAAAGTGGAAGATTTATATCCAACTGTGTTAGAGCATTGGCATTAGTTTCATCAAAAGTCAAGTCAAATGTATAAAATGATGAATATGTGTAAATCAAAGCTGCATTGGATTCATCAAATGAGAAATGGGGAGTTTTGAGTTACAGTAAATCTATAGTTTCCTTCAAATTTGAAGGGTTACTATAGACTCATCAACCAATTATTTTACTATATTTTAATTCCCAACTGTTGTACTTTATTTTTCCTCTCTCATTTTTTTTCCCCTGCAACCTTAGTTTCATTTCAGTTTTAGATTTATGGTCAGCTCCAAGTATAAAATTAAATTATTAATGTACCTATAGTTAGTTTAATTGCTAAAAATGAAAAAAAAAATTATAATTATTAAAAAAATAATATTATATTATTATTTTGATGAATTCAATAGCTAATCTAATGTGGGATTATGGATATGAAGGTTTTAGATTTATGGAAAACTTGTATTTTTCATCAAATTTTGAAGATAACTTTGATGAAGCCAATGTGAATGCTCTAGTATAATCAAATTTTAAAACACAAATGGTGAAAGAATCAAAAAGTGGACTACTGATGATTTTTTTTGTTCAAACTTGGTGTGTTTGAATTTTTTTTAAAAAAATATATATATTTTTTATTATGGAGTCATAAAATAGTTGTAAATGATTTGTATGTATATAATTTCTCTTTTAAAAATAGTATTTAATGAGAATAAAATCACGTCGGTAGGAGTTTGATGAGTGATCGACATTGAAATTTTCAGTAATCCAAAAGGAAGAAATTGTGAGTTTCGGACCCATGAAGATCAGTTTTGGACTTACTGAGAGTTCTTTTGACTTGAAGTTAATCAATTTTTTAGATAATTTAACTAGTTTTTGCATTAAACCAGATGGATATGGATCAGAAATGACTTGTATAAGTCCCAAATAGACAAATTTCATGCAAGTCCTTGTAAAAAATTGGATTCCATGTTTAAAAAAAAAGTGTAAAAGTAATTATTTTTTATTAGTGGGATCCACTTTTTTACAAAAGACTTGTATAAAATTTATCTATTTGAGACTTGTACCTAACATTACTCAGAATGCCAAATCGAATGGCACCTTCCATAAAATTTACGGTGGAGTGGAATACTTTCTTAAATCAATTATGAGGCTCACGCAAAAAGTAGATCAAAGAATTAGAATCAAAGAGGGTTGTGGCCAATATAGCATGCATTTTGGATAGATTGAGTGCAGTGCACTGATCATATGATGTTCAATATTCATGAGCTAGCTGCATGGGAATGGTAAAAATCCATTAATCGAAATACTAATTAATTATCCTTTTATTGTATGTTTTTTTAATAACACAATGAGATAATCACTATTTCTTCACAAATTGAGTCTAAGACGTCATTGATTCTTCCATGCATAAATTAAAATGAACATAATCTTCAGGTATCATTCGGTCATGCGTACTCATGATACTGCTACTGGAAAAAATTTTAAAATCAATGCTCAACATTACTTTTGTTTGAGCTGCCCTCATGGTAGCTGGAGTCCACGTAACTTTCCACATCATAATATGAATCTGTCACAAAGAAACAAATATGTGAAGTTTTTATATATTCTTCAACCAAATAATCCAAAATAGAGACTTCAACCAAATAGTCCAAAATAGAGAGAGAGAGAGAGAGAGAGAGAGAGAGAGAGAGAGAGAGAGAGAGCAAATTTAAGTAGAATATCGTACCAGGCTTAGAGATGGTAGTCTTGTATACAGCACATTTTTCAGTACAATCATAGACCAGTGCATTCGGAGAAAAAAGTTTGCATCCTAACAAGCATAGGCCGAGGCAAAGCAAGTACTGTATAGGAATGAGTCCTTCTAGAGGGCAACACATCCTTTTTCTTGCTTAGGGGATCCATGAGAGGGAGTATCAGAGACTTCTTGTGCTTGTACAGCATGCAAAAGCATCATCACTACCAACACCCGTTTTGTTGCACCAATTGCTCGCTCCTTCCATGGCTACTCTTGATTTCTTACATCAAACTCTCAAAATATATTGCTTTGGGTACTTGTTCCGCGGTTGATTAAACGTGATGATAACCCTCTATTTCTAGTGACCAAAGTACATGCACTTTGTCCATAGCTAAGTCCAAGGAATATGTACACAAGGTTTTAAAATTGCAAGATGATAATTCAATATATATATATATGGAAAACTGTTAGTTGTTACCGTTGGTATATATAGATGTTGCTAAATTGGCCGGGATATATATATATATATATAAATATATATATATATATATATATATATATATATATATATATATATATATATATATATATATGTGTGTGAGCAAATGCTATTTGTACTTTTAATTTTTACTTACATAATAATATGTGTTGTTGTATCAACTATTGATATGATGAAGATATGAAATTTAAAATTTAAAATTTAAAATTTGAATTTAAAAAGAAAACTAATACAATAAGTCTTATATGTAAAATTATAAATAAAATTATAAACACATATAACACTACTCATCTATGTGACAGATTTAAATTTTTCCTAGATTTGGGAGTTTTCCTTTCTTATTTTCATTTCTTTTAAATTTAATGACAATCGACTTTTTAAATAAATATTATTTTATAGTGAGTTATCTTTCAAAAAAAAAATAGTGAGTTATTCTCGTTCATCAATTAGGTGGGTCAAATGAGCAAACAAACTGACACGTGTACTCGGATATTGTTTGATGTTAACCGGGGATATATGAGAAGCATTTTTTTTTTTTTTTTTTTTTTTGATGCTTTTAGAATCAAACAAATCAATTTTGCTATGGTAGTTTTTTAATTTAACATTTATTTATTTTTAATCAAACAAATCAAATGCTTAGTAACCATTTCAATTGAAAAGAGATTTCTTACAAGTTTGTACTATTTGAAATTTGATCTTCTTTTCGTCCAAGGATTTTAGGATAATTTAGGATGACATGTATGTATGGGTTTGAGTTATGGCCATGAATTTCCTAAACAGAAAATAAGGATGAGAACATGTAGTTTGATTTTTGTTTTGGTTCTTCTCATTATCAGCACGAGTTTTTTTTTTTTTTTTTCTCGTTAACATTTTACGCTGTTCAGTATCAATCATCGAAGCGGACAGCTATGTGTGAGCTTTTTTCTTCCTTTCAAAACGTGCATTCTTGAACCTGTTTCATTTAATTTTTAGCCACAAAATGTGTAGATATTGATTAAAATACCAAAGAAAATACTAAGAAAAAAACGAATAGGGAATATGGATTGTTTTGAAAGGATTATTCACAATCTAGTGGGATAGCACGTAAATTTTTATCCGAATTTAGAAGTCTCAAATTGGAAAAAGATAAGACATATAATACAAATTTTGCAATATTTACTGCTCATATAATATTATCTAATATATTTATACGAACAACGATAAACATCGAAGGAACCTCAAAAGGGAAAGCAACGCCATATATTTGTGCCTGCACTGCATTCAATGTCTACAACCCGCAGAAGCAATAAGAGGATCCCGGCATATAATTAGTTAGGCATTCAATTAGAGAGCGGTTGGGACCAGAGGCAGAAAAAGTGACGCTGTTTCTCACCCTCCAAAGACAATTGGAGCGAATTAAAGGTGAGGTGAGAAAGGGTTAAGAAATATATATCCATTATTGACAACAGAATGTAGCCTTCAATTGAAAAGATGTTCCACGTGTTACAAGGCCATCAGAAATGGAAAGTACACGTAATCTGAATCAATACAAGCAAATACATTCTATAGCATCCAAAAATGAGCAGAGAAATAAGAACATAACAACTTTATAAAGAGGAAAAATTGAATAGAATATAATAACTGGATTTCGAGTGAACCTTCAATCCATCTATGTGACACAGGGCCAAGCTATGAGAACTTGAAACCGACGAGCTGTAGTCTTTTATGTACACGAACTCTCTCTCTCTCTATCTCTCTCTCGCACGCGTTTCTCCTTTCCTTCTAATGATTCTGACCCAGGAATAGAGAATGCAGTCGGGCTGAATGGTCTCACCCACCAAAAATGCTTTGAAAATACAAGTCGTCAACCAATATACGTCCATCTTTTAATAATATTTGTAACTCAAAGAGCCAGACTGTGGTGGTGGCGGGGGCAACCGATTAGGTGTACGTCGGCTGCCGGAGTTTGAACCAGAGTTCACATCCCCATTTTGCGCTGGGTCGCTGTGATGTCGGCTGTGACCGTTGGATCCAGATCTAGAATTATCACCATAGGAATTATAATCAACAGAGCCATTAGCAGCTGCATCAAAAGCAGATCTCCAGTCATCTCCAGATGGACCATTGGTCCTTGGGCTGCTTTCTGCAAAGGTAACAGAGATTTAAGAAACATTTACGTACTATCTATTACCTATAGAATATTTTTTTTAAACATGTCCTTTTGCTTCTATTGACTCACCTCAATATTTTACCTAATTAATTTGATTCTTTTTTAACTTTCATTATTGAGTATCAATAAAATTTTTAATTAAATTTTAAATAATTTGAAATATCATGTCAAATTATACAATTCAAAATTAAGGTCTTAGAAAGTAGAAACTTCCCCATATTTCCTATGTAACCCTTGTTTTCTTTTTTCTATATTCAATGTATTACAATTGATAATGAAGAATAATATACCACGTTCAGATTTACTATATAATCAGCCACGCATCAATATGTAAGCGTATAGACTAAATAGCATCATTATTGGAAACAGAAAAGAAACAATAAAACACAAAAATAATAAATCTACTAAACAACATCTAGGTCTTGCCACGCAATATAAATTGCATTCTTATTAGAACTATTTCAATTCTTATTGTAACTATTACATGATTTTATATACTTAAATCGCATTTAAGTAAGATCGAAATAGGCGATTCAATCTTGTCATGAATTGCCTCGTTCAATGTCGGTCCCCAATTTTAAATCCAATTCGAACTTTTCGAGCCTTGGTTTTAATTAATGATTTTGAGAAGGTAAATAACATAGACCAAAGACCTTTTGCATTTAGACAACAGCTTTTAAACAGATACCTGTTCCACCACCATTAGACCAGTTGGAGGCAGCAGCGGCCTGGTTGTCATGAACGCTAAGTTGGCGAGTTAGTTTTGAAAGAAGAGAAGACTGCTTTTGGTAGCGTTCCCTCCTACCTTTTACATTCCGGTCCTCCTGAAGCAACTCTTCAATCCTTGCTGTGCTTTGTGCACTACCCACCAACAAATATAAACATGATTATTGTTGACTAACAAATATAAACATGATTATTGTTGACTAACAAATATAAACATGATTAAAATTATTTTATTCTCATATGAATTGAGTTTTGTATTCTAGTGGTCATTTTAATAACAGTACATTCAAGAGCCAAAACTTGCAGGAAAATATGAGGCACATCAGTGGATGGAGCTAAACAACAAGAAGGCAGCCTGCAAGGGCCAATTGGACAAGCAGATGCTTGGAAATAAAAAAATAAAAAAAAAAAAAAAAAAAAAAAAAAACATCTAGTGCAAATGCATGCAACAAATTCAGAGCAAATAGAGAAGTTTTCAACCTGACGGAGCTATACAACTGATTTAACATGTCTTCCTTCGCTTTCTCGACTTGGCAAAGAACAACTGCCTGCTCAACCAGTCAATCCCAAATGTTTTCAATCATTTCAATATTGATTCTAAGCATGAATAATGTAAACGAAATGATATAAGCTTACTTTGGGAACATTTGCAGCCAAACTGTTCAAAACTGCTTCAACATAACCACGTACTTCTTGAGACATCCACCGAAGCTCTTCTTCAGGATCAGCTGGTTTTCGAGCCATTGTATCCTTAGAGAGGGGAGGGACACCAGGGAAAATAATACTTGATTAAACTTCATAACTTAGTGCAATAACATGTATGAGTTGCTTAAAGCAAAATAGAGGTTAGCAGTCTTAGCAGATCCAAAATTACAGAAAACTAAATCATTCACCAAGAAAAATTGAGTGCAAATAGAACATAAAAGCTACCATAAACTGAATGAAAAAATGGCATTTATCGAGAATTTCCATAAAAACAAAGTTACTTACCAGATAACCATCAGAATGGCTTTGTCGCATACCACCTTCACTCTTCATCTGTCCTCCTCTAGAAGGTTGAATAACATTTCTTATCTTATTCATCCATTCACTCTTATCGGCCACACTCTCAGCCTTCAATACAACAGCACTATGGGCTGCAAAATAAATCCAGAATGGATTCAAGATACTCTTGTAAGTCAAAACAATAAATGGGGGGTGTGAGGGAGTATCCACATCTAAGTAATTGACTGATGAAAGGAAAGGACATGCCTTTCAAAACGGTTTTATATGGAACCTTGCTAGTGATCTTGAACAAAAGACTTGGTGCTTTTCCAGAATCTGGCCCATTAGCCTTCTTATCCTTCGAACTCTTTGATGAAGGTTCTTCCTCATCTGATACCTCTTCAATATTACATTCCTGCATGATATGCTTTAAAGGGTTACTTCATTATTTTTTTTTATAGAATGGGCGGTTACTATTAGTATGAAGTACCCTAAATGATTATCTGAAGTTTAGACTACCCTTCATCGGCAAGGGCACACCCGTATAAGCTGTGCGTCTGTATGTAGTTCATTCATAAATGCATCCAGTATGAAAATGGAAAGGTTACTACGGCATAGTGTTCTCCCAAACCAAAAAGACGAGCATGCCTGATGATATACATCCAGATCTACAAAACCATATGTGCTATAGTTTGTATTGCTAAGAGCAATTAATTTTTTAAAAGTTAGAAACAACTCTAACATTTAAATAAAATGTAGAGTTTCTGGAGACCAAATTTGCTCCACAATTGCATAGTGTCTAAACTCTAAGCAAGATAGTCAGCAAGATATTTTTCCTCCTTCCCTGTTGTTTTTGAGGCATGAGACGGGAAAAAAAAAATATTTGCAGTGCACGGGACTGGGGTCTGCAGGGGTGGGTCCGAATGGCCCCTGCCTTGGAGAGGTTACCCGACATAAAAAAAAAAAAAAGAAAAAAAAGGGATAAACAAATATCAAACATATGGTTCTGAATTAACATAGTAAAAACACAGTTGCTAGGATGAACTTTGAATATATCTAAATGCACAATTTATTACCCAAGAACCATCGATGCACCCAGTCCCGCACTAGTGACCACGATAGAATTCTAAATGGTAGAAGTCCTTCTAAAAGTTGTGAACAGTACTTAGAAAACCTGTATCTGAGAGTAGAAAAATATCAACAGCTGTCCTTACCTCCAAAGTGATGACTCCTCGAAAATTTCTTTCCTCCTGCTTTTTGGTGTAACCAAGCTGTAGAATAAACGAGAGGTCAATCCCAATCATAAGTATAATAATGATTAGATCATAAGAGTAACATCAGCTACTAGTACACATCATATTGCAAAAATTGTCATGTCTCGATATAAGAGACCTCGTAACTTAAGAATCTAAGTTTGAATTTGGCAGGCTTGGAAGTAATGTCACATACCTTTCCAGTCTTCTCATTCAAAACAAACCACCGACGGCTCCATCCATTAGTTTTTGCACTTTTCTTTAACATAAAACCTGAAAAGAAAATGAACATTTAATAGAATGCAACTTTATTCATCAAAAAAAAAAAACATTTAATAGAATGCAACTCTCCAGAGAAAGGTATCCTACAGCTCAAGTCTTTGAATTCACTCAGGATATTTTTTCAAGCGTATATGCCCCAAAAACCAAGATGAACCCAAGAACCATCCATGCTAATTGCATCATAAATTCTAGTTTGGCATCATATGAACTTCCAGCATGCATAGAAAAAAAAATGCCCTTAAAAATGACCTAGGGCAGAAGCATGCAAACAAAAAATCGTTTTATGTAGAAGTCATTTTCCTAAATCAAAAAGTATCTTCATAAAGTGACATTTCAACGATCTAATACAAACAAGTGACCAAACAGCATCAATTTCCACAACCAAAATGTTGTACCTATAATGAAAAGAAAACTACCCCAGAGATTTTCCTCGCATTCTTCTATAGTGAGATTTTTATTTTCTGCATACTCTGTTGTAGTGTTTCTTATGATACAGAATTAGGAATAGAGTATCTCCATTAAAGAAAGATCTAAATGTTGCATTTTGAAATGGTGGCATCCATATTCTCATATGAATTGAACATGGTATAATAATGTGCATGTAATTTGAAGACAAACCTGCTGTTATTTCTCCTTCAGGACCTGCAGTCTTTAAACCTGAATTCTCCTGAACGTCTTTCTCTGCCTGACCAGATTTGTCCTTCATTGATTTCAAGCTTCCACCAGCCTGCTGACCACCTGTTTGAGGACTAGTTGCCTAGGACCAAAAAAAAAAAAAGAAACATGTAATGAGCAAGGCATACAAAGGACAAGACAACTGAATTAATGAGATATACAGTTTAAGGAAAACATGGACAACCAAACCCACTCAACGTATTCCTTCAAAAACTTGTATTCAAATTGATATAGAGAAGGAGATCTTCTACCCTGTTTAGTGTTGCCTGCTCTGCCTCATGCCCCTTTTTTGAAGATCGAGTTTTAAGCTCCTCCTCTCGGCGCTGTCTCTCCATCCTAAAGAAGAAATTTACAGATCACCCTAGTAAGCTGCAGGTAAATATTGGAAAAGGGTATCTACAATTTCATTGCTACATTGTTGCAGGTAAACATTGAACTCATAGCGACATATCACACACTCAGGAGAAAGACATACTTGTGAAAGGGGGTAGAGAGAGAGAATAAATTCTACCAATCTAGGTAGTAACGACATGTCAGTTAAAGCATATTCTTGGAGAAATGATGCAAGGCAAGCCATCATGTTACAAATGTTTAAAGTTTAACTCAACCACTTGAATAACTTGCAAGCATTTCACCAATGTCAAGTTATGTTATAATCTAAAACCAGATACTAAATAAAATGTTACAATATGAAACCAAATGCTAAAAAATTATTTTCGTGCAAAAAACATTTTAAGAATACCTCCTTTGCACTAAACGTATGAAGTGTTGGGGGGGTACAAAAGCCCGCTCCATATCCACGAGCGCAACAACCATTTTCCTTGCTTCATTCTTAAACCCATCTAAGGCAGCACTTGCAATGGCCACAACCTTGTATAACATTAGCATAGTTTAATCCACAACTCCAATAATAAATAAATAAAGAAGTGAATTGAAAACTGCAGACTTATAGTCATACTATTGAACACACTGTAATTTATAAAAAACAAATTAACAAACAAGAAAACTTGAACCGATAAAGTAAGGCACCATACCTCTCTCTTGAAAGGAGGGTATCTTCCAAGACCTGGGGTAGCATTTGCAGAGGCAGAAACTATATCTACCAGGACACGGTGCACCTAATTTATCAGTCAGTAATCAATGCAGACAAGGACTTTATTAGACAGTTTGCACAGACTAATCTAAATAAATATTATATAGGAAATCACAGATGACATGAATCAACCATATACAAGCTATTCCATATCAAATAACTAAAAACACGAGTTGATCCAAAAGTTTAATCATCTTCAGTATCAGAAGAGAGATTGAGAAGCTCATGAAATGAAGCATCTTTCGACAGCCCAACCCATGCAAAACTAAACATACAGTAGAAGAAGAGAGTATGGGAACCCACTAAAGATCATAAGTTAGAATCCAGATGGTCCACCATTATAAACAATACCAAAGTTACAAGAGATTCAAATCATACTACAGCAAATAGCAGCAAACGCCCAGGTTTACCTCATCAACACAAAGCCTAGATGGTTCTTTTGCAAGCTCCAAGACACCTTTAATCAAGGATCTTAAACCCTTTTCAGGGGAAATGAGATATGGCTGATAGCCATCCGCTTCCAACACAATCTAGTCCAACATTTTAAAAAAATAAAGGTCAGAAGACCCAAAAATCCCTTGAAATCAAAACAAGGTAAGCTACAATTTGGAAGTCCACCTATCAAAAAATAAATAAACAACAAAAAAATTTGAGAAAAAGAGGAATGCCAAAATATACCCTCTTGACATTGTTGATATCGAAATGCCTGTCTAAAGGAAGCTGCTTCATTCTATTTGGAAAGGTCCCCTCAAAACTGGCAACAATTTTCCAACCAGCACCCTTCAAAAAAATAATTTTAGCACCAGCTAAGGCTTGTAATCAAGAAAATCAATGACAATTAATGGAATGCCACAACTAGCTTCAGCAACTTTAGAATATGAAGAAAAGTTGTACAGCCACAGGCTATCCAAGTGCAAGACCAGAGTCATGAATTTTTCTCTCCCCTTTCCCAAAACCCAATAAAAATTCTTAATTTAAGCCATTTCACTACTATTCACATATATTCCAAGATACTCTAAGTGCCCAAACAAGCCCTAAATTAGAGGTACTCTTTAGCAGTTTTCAAATGTATGCCTCTCACATTCACCTTCCAAACAAAACAGCCTCGAGAATTTACGAGTGGAATTTGTTCCATTTCTCATGGGGAAGCTTCTCTTCAGGGGTCTACCCATTTGAAATTGATAAGCTTGGTTATTAAATAGTGAAGGGTGTGGAGCAACTTCAACAATCTTTAACCTTAAGAGAGGAAGAACTTCCTGACTGATGGTAACGAGAGCTTCTACAATATGAAGGGGTATATTTCATACAAAGGTTTTAGAGCACACTTATATCCACATTGAAGGGCAAATGTTTATTTCAGTTTCCTTTATTTTTTGCCTTCAACTCCTTATCACTCTTTATTTCCATTTCATGTAATATCTTAGGGGATGTTTGGGTAATGAAATGAGATGAGAATTCGGTGAATAGTAGTTCAATCGCTTGAGTTAAGATGTTTTATTCGGTTTTGGGAAATAAGAGAGAAAAAAAATTAAATAAAAATATTATAAAGTTAAAAAATTATTTGAATGTAATTTTTTAATATAATTTTTATTTTGAAATTTGAAAAAATTGTATTATTTTTTGTGTTTTGCTTGGAAGTTTGGAAAAATTATAATGATTAGATAAAAAGTTGAAAATTACCCCCGAAGGGGTTGGCCCAAGTGATGAAGGCCTATAGATCTTGGGGTATCAGTCCCCTCAAGGTCTAAAGTTCGACACCTCATGGGTGCAAACAATTCTTTGGAGCCACAACCCCTTGTGAAAAGCTAGCGATTTAACCAGTTCTTTGTAGGAAAACTTCCGAGAGTGTGGTGCAACTGACCGGGATTTACTCTACAGGGATGAGTCCGAAAGGCCCTACCTTGGAAAGGTTCCCCAACTTTTCAAATTGAAAAGTGTTTTGTGTTTGAGAAGAAAATTATGAAAAATTTTGAGATGAGATTCATCTCACTTCCCAAACATGGCCTTAGAATAATATCACTCATAAACCTTAGTAATCTGCAAAACTGCATCCTCAAATCTAAATTTAAAATTTGATCAATACATATCAACTCACCTCTCCAGATGTAACATGCAGGAGAAACCTATCCTCAAATTCACGGCAAAGTTCCAATGCTAGAGCTCGGGTGCCCTCAGAACTTTGGACCATTTGCTCACCAAGCCTTACCAGCTCATCCTGAACTATTTGAGACTTCCCTTGTAACCTGCAAAAATGTAAAGAACAGGCATTGATAGGAACCCAATTTATCATGCTTGATGGAAGAAACAGTATATGCATCCACTCAAAAGGAGTCGTTTCAAAAAAAGGCAGGTGGTCGTGATTATATTCATGGAATCCATATATCTACAAGCAAAGCACTTGATAAACTGGATTCAACAGTTCAATGCAGCCTCCATGCTGGTCATTACTCGGAAGTGTCAACTCTGGCCAAAGTAGACAGCTTGAAATTTGAGCAAGATTTACATCAATTGATTTTAATATTATAATAGCATCTGAAAACTTCCTTGGCCAAGCTTTTTTCTTCGTGTCTTTTAACTCCAAAGCTCAAATTTCTCAAGTTTTAACAATATAGAGGAAAAAAAGTCGCCTAACTAAAACCATATTTCTTTCAATAATTAACCTTATTATTTAAAAAAACTAACAGATGCATCAAAAACACAACAAAAAATGACAATATAGCATCAGCAAAATGCTCACCCAGAGAGGAGATTTGGAAGCCGAACTTTCATGCGATTCCGAATCTGCTGTGACAGAGCATCCACCAAAGCTATTCTCCCAAGCTTACTTTGTGGGGCTCCAGTTAGTATGGACTTGAGACTTTCACTCTCTGCCCTCCATGCAGTTTCCAAAGAACTCTCTGAGCCAACTGATCCAGATTGTGCAGAGGCTATTGACACTGATTGACCTATCAAAGCAACCCACGGGATATCGGATACCCTCGATGGACCCTGATTTAACAGGAGAGCCTGAACTGCAGCTAGAGATTTCTGATCCGATGCAGCTTGATCTATTTTACTAATCACACCAATGGTTCTGGTACCTGTAATCAACATTTAATCACATGACTATTAAATAAAATAGGATGGGAAAGGAAGAGGACGAATGCATCAGACACCAAATGGCATTAAACATTTGGACAGCAATGCCTCATGCATTCATACTAGGGAACAAGACCAAATTTAACCTCTTTCCTCCAGGAAAGGATCATGGATAAAAAAGCAAGTTACCATCTCCATCATATTCCTTGGCAACTCTGATGGCTCGAGATGAAGCAATTTCAGGTGCCTGTGAGGCAGGTACTATAACTAGCAGAATGGCGTCGTTGTGCTCAGCATATTCACTAACCTATGCAAGGACCATTGAAACATTATTAATAAAAACTACTCTATTTTTAATATAAATTTATATGCCCTAGCGCTATGACAGAATGATTAATTGAGAAGCTATCTAAAGTATATATATATAAATAAATTACACGGATCGGAAAGAATTTATTGCCAGAATGATGAGCTCCAGAGTCTAGGCCATAAAAATCCTTGAATTTAAAATAAATATATATATATATATATATATTAAAAAAAACAAAAAAAAGGTCTATACAAGCTTCTTACTACTCACCAGCGAGTCATCCATGATCCGTTGATCCAGCCCGGGTAAATCAACCAACTTCAAGGGAGGAGCTGAGGAAAATTCATATTAGATAGAAATTCATGGAATAAGATAACGGGAGCCAACTAATAAATTATACATGATAGCAAGGAATCAGATGAACCAAGCACAATCCCAAGAAAGATGTTTGTATAACATGGAGTGTACTTTAAGAAATCTTCTGATGGTGAATCATAAGAATAGCAAATAGATTCACGCAAATATAAACTCCTCATGAGGTAACATTCAGTTGTACCATCTACAGACAATATCAGTCAATGGCCATATTTCAAGATATGCATCTACACATGTAACACGTTAAGATTTACCCCAAAGTTGAAATGTAACAACCATGCACAGAAGCCCCTAAAGCTTTTGTCTTCAAGTTTTCACCGTTGCATGAGTTTAATATCAAAATAAATTAACCAAACTTCATAGAATCATATGTAATTATGCACAAGTAATATGGGCAACATTTATTTAATGCAGTGTCTTAGTCCCACCTGCTAAGAAAATAGATGGGACAAAGTATCTTACTTATTTCTTCTTCTTTTTTTTTAATAAGTATCTTACTTATTTCTGTTTTGCTTTCTAAAAAAAAAAATCTTTTTCACAATCATAGAAGGCCAAACACAAAATTTTCCAATAGAAGAATTTTTCTTCAAGGAGATAATCTACCCCAAAAACTGTAATATGACATTAAAAGAATTGCATCACATGTCATAGATGAGATATCTTCTTCTAATCATAAAGGAGAAAAGGTAACAGATCATCCAGAGACCTTACAAAATTTTTAACTGAGAACAACCCAACATATATATGACATTCTTTTAATGTGAAATGACATGTCAAATTGCCAACATGTTTCTATATCACAGCTAATTAAATTTCATGCGTCTAGCACGGAAATAAAAACAAAAGAATATAATTATGGTTAGATTCTGTCTACTGTCAATACTTTTAGCCATTGCATATCCGGACACTAATCTCTTTCAAATATCAAAATGTTGACTGATGCTCCATAAGTTTATGCATATTCCGAACCCCTTTCAGTACCAATACAATCATTTTAGGAACAATTTCTCATTTTGAAAAGTATGAAATCATCCAAAAGACAAACATTTCTCATTAAACATTTAAGCACATAAGTAAAGATAGATTGAAGACTTTCAATCATAGACCAACCTGTACTTGTGCGTAGCTTCAAATATATTTCATCTCGACTCTTGCCCGAGGAACCCTTACTCAATCTATCCTGTAGAGAATGACGCAATGCACCTGCAGAAAAACCACAAAAATCAAATAAACACAAAAAAGATTTAAAAGTTCATTTTTAAAAAACCATTATTTGTTATATTTTCACAAAACACCATAGAACATGAAGATCTTAGGTTTCATTGGTCGCCCTGACCTAGCCCTGCAGTTCTAGAATGACCAATGAAATCTTCCTAGCAAGGACTTTATGAATTAATGGTAATGACTACTAATTGAAGTTACTGACTTGCAGAAACTTGTTGAGACTTATTGTCAATCTGCAAAATAATCGATTTGCTGCTCAAAGAACCATCCCTCTGTAAATCAATACTTATGGGAGCTCGAGTGGCACCGTTTTCACCAGTTGGCTGGACGAAGAAGAGAAAGGTAAACAAAGATAAAGCTCAACTGGGTTCCATGCTTTATAAGAAGTAATAATTAAAAATAAAATCTTATACTCCACACTTACCAAAACGGGATGCCCTATTAAACTGTTCAAAACTGCAGATTTACCAGCACCCTACAGAATTTGTGGCGCACCAAAAGATAACAAGAAAATACATCAGGATCTCCAGACAAAAAGAAGAAGTAACTCACAGCAATGATGGTTATAAAAAAACACAAGAGTCTGAATTGATCTTCAAGCAGCTTCTTTTCTTTTTTTGTGATAAGCAATCTTCAAATTGTTTCTTACAGTTTATAATCATCAATGAAACACAACTTGGACATTACACTTGTAGCTTAAATTAAATCAGAGTATAACACTTCACCGAGCATTCAAGCGCGAAATTTGGTAGACATCAGCATTAACCACAGAGTGAGAAAGTATGTAATAAGCTTACACCAATCCGAATTAAATAAACTCCGTTATTTCGAGCAAATATATAAAAAAAACATCATAATGAGATTGGAAGTAGTTAGCTAAACACAACTAAACAATCACAAAGGTAAATTCTCTCTCCATAATTTTTGAAAGCCCCGGCAACGCTTTCGAGTAATGAAACTATAGTTTTTCTTAGTAAGAGCATCTACGAGAATTCAGTGAGCGTGCAGACGACAGTGCTACTAAGACATATAACAAAAGATTAAACATATCTTCCTTTACATAAAACAGCTCGAAACCTACAAACTTAGGCATAGAAAAATCGATGCGATCTCCCTCTCTCGAAGAGAAAAACAATTATTACGCATTTATATAGTATATAATATATATACACACACACAGACACGAAAACGGAACCAGAAGTAGAGACATGAACGGGTGGACTTACAACATTGCCAAGAGCTACGACATTGAGGAAAGTAGATGCCCTTCTAGAAGAACCGGATGAGGACCCGGTGTTTTCGTCAACGTCTTCGTCGGCAAGCAGAGCCGCAGCTTGCCGCATCGACTCCGATAGCTGAGCCAACTCTTCGATCGCCTCCATAGACCCGATATTTCAGAGATCGACGATCTGATCCCAACAGATATAACCCCTTCAGACAATTAAAAGTGAGAACGAGGTGAGAGGGCGATCGATCGGAGTGAAACCCGAACAGAAGGGAACGGAATCAGAGAGATCTGTGGGAATTAGATCTATTCGTGCCTTGATTAGAAGATTTAGGGCTTGAATTTCGATTAATCGAAGGCAAAAGGAAGGACGAGAGGAAATGCTAAAGAAAGAATAACCCCCCTCTCTCTCTGTCCACTGCCTCTCTCTCTATATTTTGAATCTTGTTTTAACCCTGCAGTCGGTCCTCTTTTTTAAAAAAAAAAAATTAAAATCTGTACGCCGAACTCTGTTGTTTTCTTTCCTTTACAGTTTTAATTTTTATTTTACTCGTAATCTGGATCCATCGTTTTGTATTTTTAGATTTTCTTTTTCTTTTCTCTTTCTTTAACCTTTTTGTCTCCCTTTTTTTCCCTTTACGTTTTCCTAATTTTTCTCAGTCTTCATTAAAAAGTAAAAACTCCCTCTAGCGGTTGGGATCGTGTGCTGCCATATCAGCGTCCATAGAGACCCACCACTGCATTAGCATTTCGTAATTCCTACTGACAAGCCAGCTTTCTCCTTCCCAATTCAATTTAACATTTAAACAAAATAATAATAATAAATTCATGTCTAATCTATATATTAAAGCATTTATATATTAAAACTATTTCTTTTCTTTTTTTTCATCGACTTTCGACTTCCTGACGAACGGTATCCATGAGAATATAAATAATTAAGTGGCTCACAAAAACCTTTCATTATTTTTTTTTTATATAAATAAGACAGTAACTCAAAATTTATTGATATAACCTCCTATAGTAAGAAAATATCAGCCGTTACAAAAATCCAAAAAATGAAATATACTAATTATTTTAATGTAATGCACCGCACATGCTACAAGTTTTCCCCTTCTGACAAAAAATATATCATAACGCAAATATCAGATAAGAAAGCACACCCCAAAATCTCTCATCCGTATAACAATTGAAGATAAAAGCAAGAATGATCATTGTGAAATGATAATGTACCTATCTCCTGCCAAACGCTAATTAACGATTATTAGTCGCGTATTTTGATTCCGTTGAGTCATGCATGCGCGCAGTACTTCATGAAAACTTATTATCACGACCGTTACTATACTTCATGCGTGCATTTTCTCAAGCACCATGCAAGCATCTTACATTGCGAGAGCAACATCCCCTGGCTCCACGCAAGTTCTAGGCAATCTATTGGACACTCAACGAAACGTACGTACCCTAAACATGCAAGTAGCTCGTAATATATAATATACATCTTTAAAGCTACTGAATTGAACACAGTAATTCAGCTGTGGACAGATTAATAACTCAATTTTCTTCCCTGATTGGAAAATAAAAGAGATGCGTGCAAGAGGCCATTCACATGTGTTGAATTGAGAATTATGCAAAAAGAGACCAAAAAGAGGTGAAAAATGAAAAGTCAAGATGTAATTAGTGGGATCCATAATGGTGGAGCCCCAGGCCATCCACATATATATTGGCATATTGCTACTTTGTCCATCCTGTGATGATTCTACAATCTTCAAAATTAACTTGAATGTCAATGTTAATGTGAATCCATCAGAGGAGTTGGGCGTTTCCGAAGCGAAAAAAATAAAAAGAAAAAGAAAGAAAGGTATGTGGGTGTCGTTGGATGGCGTGATGTGAATAACAATGAAAATGATTTCTTCGTAGTACTGGCTTTCAATATGGTCGGTGCATATAATGGGGTGACTCATTAAAAGTAAGTTGGTTGTCCTGCTTCGTTGGAAAATGACGTCTCCAACTGGAAAAAAGAGGGTTAGATTTCATTAAACACGTCCACTTCCAACTTCAAAATATCAGGCAGGCTCAAGCCCAGTCCACAAACACGAAGTAGCGAGTGGGTCTGGGCGCTGCACCGAACGCTGCTTTACAAGCTGGTTCACGATCACGACGATTTACAAAGTTTCACGTCTGCATTAAGGCCGGGTTCCCCGTCTACCAGGGTGAGTTGCTTCTGCCTCGTTAATTTCTAACGTCACGTCGTTGAGAGCTTTTCTTTAGGAGAGAGAATCTTTTGAATTTGAGTATCAATGGGAAACGATATTGTAAGAATAAAATTATAGTTCTATTTGAGATTAATATTTCTTAGAGCTCATATTAGAATTCCAATATTTAATATTATCCGTATAAGATTTTCAAGTAATGCAAATCAATCAGAACTCTTTATTTAATCATTTAATGTTGTAATTATTTCTCTTTATATTATATCCTCAAATTCTGTCAAGCAATTTGAGAGAGTTTGTTGTATGATGGGATTTCATGTGAATGGCGTGAATTGCGAAGGATGAAGGTGTAGAGAGCATAAAAGGCATGAATGCAGCACCGTTCATGAAGCAACTATTAAGATTTCAAGTCCCTTCTATAATATCTTTTTTGCCTGCTACAATTTGTGGGGGTACACTTCTCATATTTGGACCATTCATGTCTTGCCTACCTTTGGTGGGACAACATTTTTGACGGTCTTCGTCGAAATAAACCTTTAATGGGCCAGCAAGAATTTTCTTCCTTCTCATCATTTCATCAATCTTATCATTAAAGGGTTCGTTTTTTGTTTTAACTTTTTTTTTTTAATTGGGCCTGTTTTTGACGTATTTTGTACATACTGTAAGGACTTATCAGATAGTTAAGAGGTATATCACAAGACCTACACACACAAATAAAGAATGGAGCTCGGGGGTGGTAAGGGGACCCCTAACGCTTAAGTTAGTTTTCTCTTTAAGAAGTATTTTTCTTGACTTAAGATTCAATGAGTTTAATCATACCTCAATTAGGCTTTTATACTAGGTAGTTTAGAGTTCTATTGCATTCATCCCAAGGAATTGTCCAATCGCGCCTCATGCTTTGTGCACGTGAAGTCGTTAGGGGGTATGATACCTTCTGAGTAATAATTACTTTAGCGTTGGGCTCTGACTCACATCTCGATATCCGTTTAGCCAAGTCCAACAAGTGTCTCTCTCCTTTCTTGGGGAGAGTTGTGGTTATTCTTTTAGCAAGCATTCCTAAGACTATTGTAACACATTGCCTAATTAACCATTATGATAAGTTTAAGTTTCCTTAGAGTAAGTTTATGATTTTGGGCATTAAATATTTTTTTATTATATTATTTTGTTTATTCAATTTATTTAGACTAATTAAATTTATTAAGACCATAACACTTAATGTCATTGTTTATTAGGCTTTAATGATTAGTGGAGCAAGCCTATTAGAGCATTGCAAGTCTAAAATTTGGCTATATTTTTCAAAAAGCTCCCACTTCGGTCTAGCTAAACTGATGTTATCTTGAATTTGTGCTACAGTAAATTAGTCTCTCTGGCCATTGTTGGCAAGCTACTGTAGGAGGATCAAAACATTGATTTATTATTTCTCATCCAACAACCCCTCTCTCTTTCCCTCGTATTCCCTTCTCTCTTCGCGGATGTTATTCTTCTCTCTTGGAGACAGGGAGAGAAATCGAGAAGAATTTATGGCTGCTGGAAGCTAGCTACGATGTTGAGGGGCAGATGTGAGCAACTGTGTTCCAGTGGCTAGATTGGTATTTTTTGTGCAACTAGAGGTGGCGTGGAGGGCTGGCAACGCTCGGTGGTTCACAAGCAATAGGAATAGGTGCTATGTTTTAATCAACAAAAATAGAGGTTGGTTGAGCATGGTTGCAGCAGCTTGAACATAGTCACAGTGGTGAGTTTTCTGTTAAGAAGTGAGTGAAGAGAATGATCGAGTGAAAGGAAGAAGAAGAAGATAGGAGAAAACCATTTCTCATTCATTTGGAATCTGCTCCATAATGGCTCTGTACAATATTCCTATATCTCATAACAGTTGCCATAGTTGGAAAAAATAAAGAAATGCAAAAGTTTGCTATCGTACGAGGCACAAACAGAGTAACATAGGAAGCAAGAAAAGTTACTTTTCGTTGGGTACTGGTTCTAAATGAAAGTAACATAGTAAGTGCTTGGAAAGCGTTAGCCAAACCAACCCAACCCAACCAAATGATCAATCAAATGATAGTATTTGAAAAGTAACGTAGTAGGTGCTTGGGAAGCGTTAGCCAACCCAACCACGAGATATTTCATGATTTCATAGTATTGGTTCCATTCTGTAGGCGTGGATGTGGTTTGCATAGATGAGTTTGATGAGTGAAATAGAGTGTTTCAGCCAACGTGGGGAAAATAGAGTGTCCATGGAATTGTTCCAAAAAATAAACAAGGTGGAAAGAATAGTATATGAAGTGTATTTGTAAAATTAGTTAAAAAATAATAATTTTATTTTTTAATAAAATTATTAATTAATATATGAAGTCTATTTGTAAAATAAATAAAAAATTATCAAATATTATTACAATATATAATATTATATTATTATTCTGAGTTTAAGATAACTAGTCCAATGTGGACTAATCTAACTATAAGTCTATATTATGGCCAAAAGACTACATTAGAGTTCCATTTTAGACTTGGTAATGGCTAGCCCACTGCCAATGCTCTTAGTAATCATAGTAAGGCCTTTAAAACTTTAGAATGTGAATGGGCCAAGAGTTAGAAGTCTTGAACCAGACCTCTTAAGAAATGCAAGCCTTGGGAGGATAATGGTTGGCCCAAGTTTAAGAAGACATAAGGTCTTTTAGGCCCAACTTGGTGTAGGCTTGACCCATGGCCCAATTAGGTCAAAGTGAGCTTTTCAAACCATATCTTTGTAGATTTTGAGGCCTCTTATAATCTCTCAATATCTATAAACAAAGACCTCCCATCAACCCACATGCAAAGCCCATAAAAGCTCCACTCACACTCATGACCCTTTTAAGCCCAACAAGGCCCAAAGCCTTGTTTTGATTCTCTTCGCTTTTCAAATTGAAGCCCAATACACCATACCATGAGTTTTCTCAAGCCTATAGCATACCCTAAGTAATTCTTGGAACTCAAATTAAGTTTTGAAATTTGGTTAGGACTATTAATCAACTTACCTATGATTAGTGATCTTTAAACTTTGTTTTGAGCTTAATTTTTGTTTCTAATCTTTATAGCTTTTTTATATGGAATTTTCTTGTTCCATTATTTAAATACCTCATTCTTAGATCATGTTACGACCGTGGATAATCCTCCACACATGTCATTAAGGGAAATGACATAGCAAACCCCAAACTACACCAATCGGCACACATGCGTGCCCTTTATGTGCAATGGACTGTTTTGCCCTTATGCCCAATCTTTTTGTGCCTTTTTCTCAAGAGCACTATGGTCCTTAAACACCTCATGAGATCCCTTTTAACCCATACCAAGCCTTGAAGGAGTTTGGTTTCCAAAACCAAACCAAAACACCAAACCGATTACACCTTGGGTACTAGTTGGATGGAAACCAAGTTGGTTGAGTTTCAACCCCCCTTCCGCCTAGGGGTGTTCAAATTTCCGAGACTTCCGATTCCGACCGATTTCTGCTCCGATTCCAACTCTGGTGGAGTCGGAATATTCGGAACTCAAAATCCGATTCAGAAGTCGGAATCGGAATCGGTACCCCCGTTGGTTCCAACTTCTGAATTCTGACTTCCGATTTAAAAAAATAATAATAATCCAGCTGCAAAACGAGCTGGAATATTTTTTTAAAAAAAAAGTGGAACAGCGTCGTTCCATTTAAATGGGAACGACGCCGTTTTGAATAAACTTCCCACTTGCCTCACTCCGGACGGCTCACGGTCTCAAATTCAATCCCTCAATATGTTTCTATAGTCTAAACTCTCGCTTTCAAGATAGACAGACAGAGACTTCAGTGCTCTCAGCCTCTCACGGCGATTTTGATTTTTGCTCCACAGACCTCTCACGGCGCACGAAGCCGCCGCCCCCCATCGTGACTCTGTCCGCCGTAGACTGCCATCGCCGCATTGCCGCAGTGCCGAATCCGACCAGTTTTTTCCAAAAGGTAAATATAGGTGACTCTTGTGTATTCCGAAATTTATTTAAAATTTTAAACAGATTATTTGATGTATGAAATTTTTCTGTGAATGGTGAACTGAGTTGTGAAATGATTATGTATTGAGAAACTATTTTTCATTTTCAGTATTTTATTTGTTTGTGATTTTAGACATTGAAGGCAACCTGTTTGTGAAAATATCACAAAGAAATAATTGATAAAAGCTTCCTTGGCAATGGGCTATTTTCAGCCGTGGTTTGGTGGATGTTGGGGTCCACTTTATATATATACATTATAATATATATGTCCTAATTTATATATATATATATATATATATATAATATCCGAATATGAGTGTTGATGAATTGGGTAAGAAAGATCGAATCTTGTATGGATTTTGGTGATAACATCATCAAAGGAACATAAAAAAAAAAATGATTAAGCTTGTGTCTTAGTAAGAAAATGTAAGTACACATTAGAGAAAGCAAGCCTAAAATATTATTTTTTTTATCTAAATTCTAAGATCTAAAATGGGGAAGAGAGAGCATGAAATATTTTTTGTTGGATTTGAATTCATACATAAAGAGGCTACCAAGTCCATATGTTAGAACTCAAGAAAATATACACATGATCATCCTTAAAGGCCAACCTTCATTACTCCTTAATTATAGGCATACCAACTTGAGTAATGCCAAGCGTTAAGCCTAGCAATTTAAAAGCTGGTTGAAGGGCTTGCCGAGCCATAATTTATTACACCATATGTAAAGTAAAGTAATTTTGTGATGAAAGAACATTGGTTGTTGTAATGTCTGATTAAGGTTGTTATACAAACATCAAAACCCAAAGTTAATTGTTTTAAGATAACATCTTATCATAATCCTAATCATAATCCTAATCAAAGTTAAATTTTGCAGATTTTTTGGCTTAGAGGGGGTGGCACTATATATATACATAATACATTAGCTAAAAAAAATTTTAGGATGGATGAATTGATGTATCCAGTTGTCTATGGGTTTTAGGAGTTCAAAATTTTTATTTTTATTTTATTTTGTTTAGGAATTAGGACACCAACTGTCTTATTTGGCACAGAAGTCCTAATTTGATTAAAACGTCTATCTCTTAATTGATTTAAACATTAATAGGGAGATTTGAAATTTTGATGTCAAACTTCTGTTGAGAGGAACCACTCCGTTTTTAGTTTCTTTTCTTGGTGAGATGCCTTCTTTATAAAGGTGTGACTCCTTTGCCCAAAATCAACTATGGTGAGAGTCTATGGTTTGGTAAAATAGTTGCGAGAGTCAACCTTCTTGGGTACTATTTTATTTGTTAAATGTTATTGTTGTTCTGTCCTGCATCACATAATTTCCTCTTCTTTTTATTTCCTTGTGTTTAATTGTTGTTCTATTCTCCATTTGAATTATAAGGATCAGGTATGAAGCAAAACTCATCGAGAAGATTGTTGAAGAAGTTTTATTTCCTTGTGTTTTACTGTCTAATGCTTACAAATAAAAAAAAAAAAAAATTCATTCATGTACAAGATACACGTACACCAATCAATGCATTTTGTCTCAATGGAAACAACCATATAACATCACAAAGGAGCAATTGCTTCACCTATTATATGTGTCAGATTCTTTTATTGTTTTTTTAATAAACTTATTAATTTGGTCTTCTATATATGTGTCAGATTTGAAACTATGGAGGAAGAACCATATGGGACCCCAGAACAGGATCAAGATGCCACAATGCCGTCCCCAGCACCGAGATCGAGACCCACTTCCAGAACACAAACTTCATGTGCAAGTAATCAATTCCCACTCCCGGTAAATATAGAAGATGAGGATACATTTAATGAGGAGGCTGAGATGGGTATTGGGGATGAGCCGGATGTACCACTTCCATCCGCGAGGGCCAAACCACCACGTCCACGATCAAATAAAAAAATATCGTGGACGTGGGAACATTTCACCAAGGTTGACGGTGACCTCTCGGAACCGCACGCGGCTTGCAACCATTGCGGCCAAGAAGTTGTTTGTCTTTCAAAGAAACAAGGCACTACTTGTTTGATATCACATCTAAATGATTGCCAGAGGTATAAGATAGCGAAGAGATTGGCGGCCAAAGATCAGACAACGCTGAGTTATGAAACTTCTACTGCGACTGATGGTACGCAAGTTAAGAAAATGGTCATCCCTCAATACAGTGAGAAGATGTTAAGAGATGCGCTTGCCGAGATAATCATTGAAGATGAGATGCCTTCTACTACAGTTGAGAAAAGAGGGTTCCGAAAGTTTATCAAGCTCATTGAGCCACGATTCCCATTGTCGTCACGGTATACAGTAATGCGGAATTGTATAAAAAGACATTTAAAAGAGAAGTCTGAGATGAGACAAATGTTTGTGAGAACTGGTCAGAGAGTCTCATTTACGACCGACACATGGACGTCTATACAGAATGTTTCCTACATGTGTATTACAACACACTACATCGACAGTTCATGGACTTTAAAAAAACGGATTATTGGATTTAAAGAAATCAGTGATCATAAGGGTGCATCAATTGGGGCAGCGATGGATGATTGCTTGAAAGATTGGGGAATTCAGAAAGTTTTGTGCATTACAGTTGACAATGCCAGTGCCAATGATACTGCAATTGAATGGTTCAAGCGGAATACGAGAGTGAGAGATGTTGTCATCCGGGACCATGAGTTTATCCATATTCGTTGTTGTGCTCACATAATCAATCTGATTGTGACTGAGGGGTTAAAAGAGGTTGATGATTCCATTACAAAAGTCCACAACATTGTGCGGTATGTGAGGGCTTCCCCGCAAAGGTTGAAAAAATTCAGGGCAATAGAACAACTTGGGATAAATCATTCTCAGACGCTGTGCTTGGACGTTTCCACTCGATGGAACTCTACATACATGATGTTGGATGTGGCACAGAGGTACCAAAAAGTGTTTGAGCAGATGGAGGTGGAAGATGGAGGTCTGCGGTATGCTTTGCTGGAGCCTGCAGGAAAGGGGCTCGGTCCGCCGGACACACATGATTGGACGAGTGTAGGATTCTTTATCACATTTTTACAGATTTTTTATGATATTACAATGAAAATATCTGGATCCGCATACACGACTGCAAACTTGTGGTTCAATCAGATCTCGACACTACGCCACCACTTGGAAGATGGTTGTGATGACCCTAGCGGACTGTTATCTGGTATGGCTCAGAGGATGTTGTCCAAATATAATAAATATTGGGGGCAAATTGAAAAGATAAATAGATTACTCTTTGTGGCTGTGATCCTTGACCCCCAAATCAAGTTGGCCATGATAGACTATTGGGAAAATTCCATCCTCGGGGCAATAAAGGCTGCATTGTTTATTACAGCGCTGAAAACTGATCTCGACAACTTGTACAACCACTACAAAAATAGTGGACAGCCTTTATCTTCAGTGGGTACCTCACACATGACTTCGACACCTCCCTCTGATGACTTTAGCCCGACTGACACATTGCCTCGACGCCGTAGGAATTACGACATCATGAATGAGTATCATCAGCTCGTTGCATTGAAGAATATTATGGGGTGTACTTCAGAGGTTGAACAGTATTTTATGGAAGAGGTCGAGGCACCTAGTCCTGCATTTGAGATATGCATTTGGTGGAAGGCTAATTCCATCAAGTATCCAATCCTTTCCTGTATTGCCCGAGATGTGCTAGCCATTCCTATTACGACGGTTGCATCTGAGTCGGCGTTTAGCACTGGAGGTCGAGTGTTGGATGCTTTCCGAAATTCTTTGTCACCGTCAACCGTGGAGGCCCTCGTTTGCACACAGAACTGGATCAGTGATACACCCCTTGGACTAGACAGCATTGGCATTGATGATGAGAGCTATAGGCTTGAAGATGGTAACCTTATTTTACTTGTTTTTTTTATTGATTATTTTAATTGTTTTTATGATTTCATAAATTTATTTAATTTATATTTTTTTATCATTTCACAGATTTAATTGTGAACTCCAGTATAGTTACCGATGACTGATGGAGTATGGATAAAGATAAGTTGATATCAGAATTAACTTAATCTTTATTAGTATTACAAGGTAATTAAATTTTACTTTTACTGTGTTCAATTTTCTGGATCAATATTTGGTTACATTTGTTGATTGAATACTTTTTTATCTTAATTTCAGGTACTTCAAATGACCAACTACGATGCTGCAAATGATGTTTTTTTTTTTTGTTGAATCAAAATGTTTATTCTTATGAACTGTTTAATCAAACTTTGAACTCGGCTGTTATTTCTATTATTCATTATTTATGATCTTCTGAATTATGTATAATTAGCTCCTAGCTAGCTATAAAGGAAATATATTGTCGTAAACGATTCTGTTTACCAGTACGCGCACCCATCTAACGTAAACGGTATTAATTGTGACATTGTATGCACTCATCTTGATCTATGTGATCATGATCACTAAAAAAAAGCAATCAGCAAATCATTGCATGCATGCCCATAATTATTATAAGATTTTCCAAAAAAATAGTACTAGCTAGTAGTACCTGCCTCAAGCATGCAGGAAATTTCTTTGTGATTTTCGCTCGAAAATACGAAGGGAGCTAGCTAGATCATGAGCCGCCTACACACACACACACACACACACATATATATAAGTACTATATCTCCCGTAATGCAAGTCTCCTTAATTAGTAAATTAATCATAAATGGTAAAAAAGAAATGCCATGTACTAATTTCAAAAGTACAAATTCAAGTCTTTTATAAAAAGATTGACTTCATTATAAAAAAGTGTGAAAAACTGATCAAGACCTATATTTTTATAAAGAATTTTACTACATATAAATTATAAGTAGAGTCGTGTATTAATCTATGTATAAATACTGATTTCTTTATATTTAAAATTTAAATTAATATTATTATTAATAAAATTTACTTTTTGATTAATCACATTAAACTAATACATAAATTAGTATATAATTAAATTTAAAAGAAGATAAAACCTATCAAAATAAAGAAGTCGGAAGTCGAAATTCCGATCGAAAGTCGGAATTCCGAACAAAGTCGAGCTTCGATTCCTTTCGGAATCAGAATCGGAGCTCGATTTCGACTCCGACAAAAGTCGAAATCGGAAGTCAGAATTTCGATTCCAATAGAGTCGGAATCGGAGCACACCCCTACTTCTGCCCTTAGATGAGCCACCACCTCACGCCACCTCCATCACCACCCAGTCTTCAAGAGGTCCTCAAGGTCATCATGAGCTTTTGACCAACGAAAACACAAACCGAAGCCTTCAAGTCACCTCCATTTCTGCAACCCCCTTCCTTTCACTCCTTTCATTTGAGCTGCCACTTCATGATCACATGGCAGCCAACCATGAACCCTTCCCCCACTTGAAAAGCCTTCCAAATATGGCTTATGACCTGCTTAAAGCAGCCATGAAGAAAGGATAAGAGGGTGATGTCAAAGCCATAATCAAAACTGCCCAAGAGAAATCACCCATTGAACCAGTCTGCTCATGTATGATAAATGTTGGTTTTTCTTTCCTTTCTTCTGCACCAAGCTGATGAATGCAAAGCTGAAATTTCAGCTCCTTGCACCACCTCCCAAACCACCCAATCCCCAAGGGCTTAGGCCAACGTCTCCTCCCCCTTTGCTACCTATAAAAAGTACCTCCACCCCATCATTTCCTCCACACCTCAACTCCAACTCCTCTTGAGCATTTGAGAGCCATCTACCCCTTGGTTCTTGAGAGAAACCGAAATGTGTGTGTGAGTTTGAGTGTTCTTGAGGTTTTTAGTGTTCTTGTGTTGGAAGCTTGAGTGGGCCACGAAATTTATGATTTTTCTTACCCTAGACATTAGTTACATGTCAAGTCTTGTTTCCAAGTGTTGGAATAAATTTTGGTTAAGCTTAGATAATGCTACCATGCTTAATTCAAAATCGGGTTCATTAAGAATGGTCTAAGAGTTTAAATTGCTTTCAGTGAAAATTTTGGTTATGGCATGTCTTAGCATTTTATGATATGAGTTATTAATGTCTTATAATGATCATTGAAGGTTTAATTTTAAAATTTGAAGCATGCCATGATAGGTTTTGATTCTACCTTGTGTTGATCATCAAGCATGCATGGTTTTTAATTAAGTTATAATTAAGTTGTGATGAAGGCATGGAGTTTTGACTTATTCACATACGGTTGATCATTAAGCATTTAGAAAGCCTTATGATTGGGACAAGAATGAAAATACACGTTTCGGGTGAATTTAGAAAAGCATGCCTTTGTGATTTAGATTAAAAGCATCGTGCTTGATTAAAATGAAGGATTAATGAAGATTAAGGTTTTTAGCTATGTTTAAGTGTTGGTATGAATTTGTTCACCCAAGAATTTGTTTCTATCATGTCATTAAGGACTATAGTGATTATTTGTGATTTAAGGAAATTGCATAAGCATGCATTCATGAGTTGTGAGAGTTTGAACTATTTCCACTTTGAATTGTATAATTACAATAGTATAGATGGTTTTAGAATATGAAAAATATAAGGTCCATAAAATTTGGTTGAATTTGATATTCGCTTGCAAATAGTGAAAATTTTAGGACATTAGTGGTAATTTTGGAGAGTTTAGGTGTGTTTGTGTAAACTCATTTTGTAAGCCTTTTGATTATGAACATCTTTCCATAATAGTATAATTCTAACTTAGTGTGAATTTTATTTCAAACACTATGAACTTTCAAATTCAAGAAGTTTGTAAGTTGGCCTATAACTTACATATTGATGAATTAGTTATGATTTATTGATAAATGTCACATTCATGTTATAATTGTCATTTTGAGCATAAAATCTCATGTTATATGATACATTAAGTGCATTCGCACATGACATGTGATATTTTTATCATTTTTACCATATTGCATATAAATATCATTTTTACATGAAAAGCTTGTTACATATGCACATGTAATGAACTACATTTTTCAACATATTATGAAAAATAATTTTTGTTATGACTCCAAAGATTAGGATGGGGAATTATCCTAGTAAAACTCCTCTGTCCACTCTGGAGTGTTTAATAATGGAGTGGTAATCCTTGGGTTGACAAAAAACAACCAATGGGTTTCGAATGAATTCTTTTTAAATAGCGCCGTAGCGAAATCAAATATTATGACACCTGAGGTTGTGGGTGTATATGTTATGATGTTTGATGTTGTACTAGTGTGCAGACAATGTAATTTCAACGTAATTGTACTACAGTCACCGACAGGTACTCACAGTGCATATGAGGAACTGTGACAATATTACACGTTATGATGTTACACTTAAATATGAATTGCTAATAATGATGAAACGTTACGATATTTTTGCCAGTTAAGTAGAAAAATGTTTTATGCAAAAAAATGTGTCTCAAGTTTTTCTGAAAATGTAAAGGAATCTGGATAGGGGACATACACTAATTTTTTTACACTACATGTATTTTATATTTATCATTCATCATGCATAATTTATCTTTGTGCACGTTGATTGTTTAACTTAATGAAATTTCATGTAAATCTCACTCATTGTGGATCCACTATCATTTCACGGTATGACAAAAATTGTTTTAGGACTCGAGGAGGAGGGACTGGATGGAACAACGAATCCAACTAATTAAGGAGGAGCCAAAACTCGAGAAAAGACTAGACCTTATCCTGATGTTTATAGTGCTAACCTTTTATGCTTTATAACGCATGAAGCAGTTGATTTAGTTTTATAGACTTTTTAGGATGATTAGCTGTACTAAGATTATGCTACATTTTGGTTTGAATTCATGATGATTAATAAATTTGGATGTTTTTAGTCATTCTGGCATAAGTTTTATTTTATCACCCTTAATCCGCTACTAATATTGCATTCTGCTAGTTGTACTTATAAGATGCATTGCATGTTAACTTTCATGTACGAGAGTATGTAACCTTGTGTTACATGTTCCGACGCTCTAAGTCTCATTTCTATCCCTAGCGGAGGTTGGGGGAGTCACAGCTACTGCGTCACAACCATCATTTTGGTTGCCTCTCAATCTGTTGTGATGGCGCCCATCTTTCCCTCTTCAGTGTAGAAGTCATAGTTACTTGTCCTCTCCCTCTCCCTCTCCCACACTCTTCCTAAGAGTCATTTTCTAGGGACTTGAGGAGTTGGTGCCTCCTCAACTTGTCACAGCGGCGTCCACCTTCCTTTTCCTAGGCAAATGGCAGCAATAACTTCTCCAATACGTCTCCTTGTGGCCACATGCTGGTAATGATTTAAGGCAATTGACAGGTCGGCACATGTCCCCCTAGTAACCCATGTTTGTGTCTTATCAGTCTTGGGTCGGGTTGGATGGGCCTCTCTCTTGGTGGGCCAAGCCCACCAGGGCTGTAGTCTTGGTTTTAACAATCCGATAGGTCTTCTTTAGATCATGGGATCTCGATCCCTTGTGCTAGGCCTTTTTCACCCTTTCTAGGACCACCAAAAACTTTAAGACACTAGTCGTATCATGGGAAAACAAAATTAACAAAATTGCCATAATAAATTATATTTTTGTAGTTTTAAACTAGTTTACCAAAACACTAAGGTTATGTTTGGGTATAAAAAATATTTGACTTCATCTTATCTAATCATTACAATTTTTTTTAAATTCTCACACAAAATACAATAAATAATTCAACCTTTTCAAATCTTAAAATAATAATATTAAAAAATAATATTATAGTAATATTTTATTCAACTTTCAATTTTAATTTTAGTTTATCTCATCTCAACTTTCTATTCAAACATCTTTTAAAGGCAAACAAGATTATTCATATAAGATTGATATCCTTCGCACCAATGTGGTTGGAAAGTAAGAGCCTCATACACATTGAGGTTCATTTGACAGATTTACACAGGGCAAGTCCCTAGTAAGCAGATTGCTTGTTTATGAGCAAGAGTAATGGTAGATATGGTCCTAAATTGTGTAAGTTTTGACATTTTTTTTGGGAAAAAAAAAGTCTAATATTTTTTTCGTATAGATCTCAGATTTACCCACATTTTTCAATAGACGCAAGACTTGCATACCTTATAACTATAAATATTTCTCTTATGAGCAATACATAGAAATTACTTTTACAATATCCCTGTAACAAAAAAAGGTTTTGGAGTTTGGTTTTGGGCTCCTTGTAGCCCCATAGTTTATATGCAAATTAAGGGCATTCCTTCATGATAAGTGAGAGGTTATTTTTAAGTTGATGTGTAGAACATATTATGTCATTATTTAAATGATAAGATTCAAATCTTCAAATTTATTTTTTAAATTAAATTATATCATGTAGATATTTTATAAGGTGAATTTAGTAGTTTGTATACCGACTAGAGAATATAATTTTTCTCATGATTATGCAATATTTAATTGATTAAGCGTTGATTGCTACCATGTTCTCGAGTTACATACATCTCAACTAGGGCTATAAATAGGTCCGGTCTTATCCAGTCTAGTGATCTATCATTTTTTCCAGACCGAACATTCATAGGGATCAGACTGGACCCGGTAGTTATTGGTCTGGTCCAGTCTAATTATTACTTTTTTCATCTTTTTTGTTCAAATAAATTAATAAACAAATTATTTAAATTATTAAATTAAAATTAAGTGAATTATTGATGTGGATTATGTAACTAATTCATTAAAAAAATATTTTACTATAATTATATTTATGATGTTGATAATTACTACTTACTAACTTAGACTTCACTCTTTATTATGCATAATTATAATATTATACATTTTATATATGGTTAATGAATATCAAATAATTTCATTGTACATAGATTGTTTATACTTGCTTGCAACTTAGGTATTTGAAAAAAAATACCTCATCATTTTAATTGAGTGTAAAAAGTAGAGTATGTATGAATATATGATATATTAACTATTTACATAAAATGACATAAATTATTACATAATTTATGATTTAGTATTAATTGATAGTATATATTATTTTATATATTATATGATCAATGATAATAAATTAAATAAAAATTATATCATTAAGTTATATAATTACTATAAAAAATAATAAATTAAATTATTAAAAATATTATATATATTTTTATATATAAGTTCGAACCGATTCGGTCTGGACCGAAAATTTCATTCTGATTGGTTTTGCTGCTCCGGACTCCGGAGCGAATTATTTACAATTTTACACCCCTCATACTCAACAAAGAATCTTCTTCGGTAACCGCCAAAGGTTCTCAAATTGGCTCTGTTCGCGCCCAATAATGGACGGGGCCCCGCCCTTATTGGCGCGAATTCCTATTCTCTGAAATTGACAATTGCAAGTTCGCTTAGATTGAAACCGTCGTTTGAACGAAAGAACTGACACGATAGTTCTTCAAGAAGAAGTTGCGGTCTTCCACCATTCGTTTCCATTCTTCCAATTTAGATCAGCACAGTACGGCCCAATCTCTGTGCTCTGTATCTCGATTCTCCACTCCAATCCTATAAAGTCCAAAACTTCGTGCGGGCACCGGAACTCCCCAACTTTTATTTTGGGAATGTGGAACTCCCGACTCTAGGAACTCCCAAATCCCAATTCATCCAGGTCCGGTTCCTTTCATCCATAAGGTAGATCGTCTTTCCGGCTTATTTTCCGAACAGGAGTTGCTCGACGAAATTCCCAGCTCAACTTGCCACCCCAGATGGAGAACCTTATTTCTTGGTTCCAATGTCCAAAGATGAAAGGTGGTTGACTGGGTTTCTGGGTGCTCAAAAAGGATAACAAAGGCAAGACTTGGTAGGTTTCCAGTCTCGCGACTAGTAGGTTGTCCACACGAGAGTATTTTATTGCTAATGGCAACCTAATCACAGTTTTTCGAATTGTCAAACTGCATCTTTCGAATTGTCAAACTGCACCTTTCTCTCTTTCCTCTCTCTGAGGTTAAGAACGCTGAATGATAACAGTATCTCACAGGTTCAATACGTCCTTCAATCAGTTACCAACCTGCACCATGGCATTGGCAACTTCATTCCTTCTTTTCTTGTCCTTTTCCTTTTGGTTCAATGCATTAGCAACATCTCATGCATCGCCAACCGCTCCATTTCTCTTCCCTGAAACCAAATCAACTGTAGTTCCAAATCCTCGACGTTTCTTCTCTCCCCATCTCCTCTCGGCTCCTCTTCCCACCAACTCATTTTTCCAAAACTTTGTGGTCGGAAAAGGTGAGGAACCCGAATACATTCATCCATATCTCGTTAAACCCACAACCTCCTCTCTTTCTCTGTCCTACCCATCTCGCTTGTCTAACTCCTCCCTCGTTCGCCAGGTCTTTGTTCCTGACCTCACCATCACCTCCTTGAACAAAACCAGCCCGCGATCTATCCGGAACACACGGCATAGAGTCTCTTCTTTTAGTGATATCAGCGTCACTTTGGATTTAACTTCCAGTAATCTCCGATTCTTCCTCGTTCGGGGAAGCCCTTTCTTGACCTTTCGTACTATCAGTCGCAGCACCACAGGTATTTCCATTTCAACCACCCATCCCATCCTCTCGTTCTCTTCCACTGATTCTCTCACCAAACACACTGTCAAGCTCAACAACGGCCAGACTTGGCTATTCTATACTTCAGTGCCTTTACCATTGACTCATAGCACATCTCAGATTACTTCCTCGGACTTCTCTGGAGTTATACGGATTGCTATCTTACCTGATTCCAACGCAAAATATGAGGCAATACTTGATAAGTACAGCCCGTGCTATCCAATTTCAGGTCATGTGGAATTGACTAAACCTTTTCGTTTGGAGTACGCATGGAAGAAAAAGGGGAGAGGAAAGCTGCTGCTGCTGGCACACCCCCTCCATCGCCGCCTGTTGTCAGGCAACAATGTCTTAGCAGGTTTCAAGTACAAAAGTATTGATGGCGATCTTGTGGGTGTTATAGGATATTCATGGGTGTTGAAACTGAAACCCGTTCCAGTTACTTGGCATTCCATTGGAGGAATTAGGGGGAAACACTTCCCTGAAATTGTTTCTGCACTACAAGACGACGTTGATGCGCTGAATTCAACAACAATATCAACATCATCATCTTATTTCTATGGAAAATCAGTTGCTAGAGCTGCAAGGTTGGCCCTGATTGCAGAAGAAGTGAGGTTTCCCAAGGCAATTCCGCTGGTGGCCAAGTTCTTGAGAGATGCGATTCAACCGTGGTTAGATGGAAACTATGGCAGGAATGGGTTTTTGTATGAAAGACAATGGAGCGGTCTTGTCACTAAATTAGGATCCTCAAATTCCACCGAGGACTTTGGTTTTGGAATATATAATGATCATCATTTCCAGTTGGGCTACTTTGCTTATGCAATTGCAGTGCTTGCAAAGATTGACCCGGAATGGGGGAGGCAGTATAAGCCACTAGCTTATTCACTCATGGCCGACTACATGAACATAGGCCTCGGATCATTTTCCTATTCTTTTTATCCTCAGGTTAGATGCTTTGATTTGTGGAAATTGCACTCTTGGGCTGCAGGGCTGTATAATTTTTCGGACGGACGAAATCAGGAGAGCACAAGTGAAGCAGTAAATGCATATTATTCAGCCGCACTGTTGGGATCAGCCTATAAAGACAACCATCTTATGGGTATTGGATCAACACTTGCCGCATTGGAGATTCTGTCTGCTCAAACATGGTGGCATGTGAGAAAGGGAGGCGATATGTATGGGAAAGAATTCACCAAGAAGAATAGGTTAGTAGGCATTTTGTGGGCTAACATGAGGGACTCCAAACTTTGGTTTGCTCCAGCTGAGTGGAAAGCTTGCAGATTGGGAATTCAGGTCCTTCCCATATCACCAATCACAGAGGTATTATTCTCTGATGCTGATTTTGCGAGAGATGTTGTTGAGTGGGCATCCCCATCTTTGAGCTTGAGTGGAGTGGGAGAAAGCTGGAAGGACTTTGTCTATGCTTTGAAAGGAATATACAACTATGGCAGTGCGATAAACAATATCAGGAAGTTGAAGGTACATGACGATGGAAATTCCCTTGCCAATCTTTTATGGTGGATTCACAGTCGAGGGGGTTGAAATCTTTAAACAAGCAGATCTCTTTGAAACAATTTTCTTATCTTTCTCTGCAAGCTTCCTTCGATGGTTGCTCTTAAGTTTTTTGGGTGCTCAAAATAGTATCATCATCATTGCTCATTAGATGACTGCATGATTTGTCTAGTTCAAATCGATTGCCCGTATACAGTTGGACTTTCAATAAAATTTTAGTCACTCTAAACTTAGGAATCTTTTTTAGTATATTGTTATGCCTATCAACTTGATCGAGTATTTCATATGTTGAATTTAATCAGAGATTCAGATTAGCATGAAAGATTATCTTCAAAATAGTATAGACAGCTGCAGCTAGCAGATACAGCAAATTAAATTCAATTAGGGTTCTCATTAAAGTTCTAGATCGATTATTCGAACTCCCGATTTCCATGCAACCACGGCAAGTTATACTTCTTAGCATAAAGAATGTCAAAAGCTTTCATAAGTTACAAAAAAGGGAGGTGATCCTGAGGGAGTCTCCAAGATCCCATCAACAAAAACACGCCCGCAGCGATCACGGCGTACCTCACATTTGAAAAGTACTTATGTTGAAACATGCACGTTGTCAATGAACACAAAGTAAAATGATATAATAAAGCCCAGTTGCTACCTAGAGACGTGTTCTCTCGAACGAACTATAATGCAAGTTGACTTAGAAAATGACGATTCTAGGGTTTTCAATTATATTGAATATTGGGGGGGGCATCATTCATATATGTTGTTCACAAGCGTGCGTGGGTTTGGGTGGCAACGTGGTGGTTTTCACGACCGTTGGAAGCATTTGACTCTGATTTTTTTTTTTTTTTCGTTTGAACGAGCATTTGACTCTAAATTAATGTTCAATGAACCTAACCTTATCTGCAATGAACGAACATATATAACTTAACTGGTCTGAAGGCCATTTGACAACGAATTAATTGATACCTGCGCCTATTGCCAACTAAATTAATTAGTACTTTTGTATCAAGTGGCTGGTCTGAATTGGAGAAGTAATTTCTTGTTGATCATTTGGTCCATAAATTCTAGATGCGTGCATAGTTTGGACCGCCTGAAAAAGTCAATGCTCTAACCAAGTTTGTATACCAAACTCTCGTCAATTTACTTCGTCTCATTATTACACATTTTTTAAATTTACATACATTTTTTTAAATTTCTATATAAAATATAATAAAAAATTTAACTTTTTCAAATCCCAACACACTCATAATATTTAAAACTAATATTCTAATAATATTTTATTCAACTAAATTAAACTTAACTTAACTCAACCCAACATCTAAATCCAACCTAAGGGAATGCTTGGATTCTAGGAATAAGATGAGATGATAATTTTATGAATAGTAATGAGATAATTTGAGTTAAGCATTTATTGAATTTTGGAAAATAAAAGAGAAAATTTTGAATAAAAAATATCATAAAATTAAAATATTGTTAGAATATAAATTTTTAATATTATTTTTATTTTGAGATTTGAAAATATATAATTATTTTATTTTATTTTTTACTTAAAAGTTTGAAAAAAATGTAATGATTAATTTGAAAATATTTGTATTTTAATTATATATGAAATAAATAAGATGATATTAGATGAAACGAAATAAGATAAAAATTGTTTTCAAACATTCCCTAAAATTGATGTCAAGCACCGATGCAATTGGCTAAGAACTAGATCTATCAATTAAATCTCTGTAACAACTGATAAAATGTTGCTCTTTTTAGAGCAAGGAGGAGGTGGAGGGTTTGGTTGTGGGGAATTGGTGTTGGTGATGCCTCAAGTGGAGGAAAAAAAAGGTAACTGCTCATTTTGCTAAGTTGAGTTATGATCAGTACGTAATCTTCCCTTTTTCTTGATATTTCTCCTCGATCGCCCAAATTCTGCTGCTAATTCTCATTATCGTTTATATTTATCTCAATCGGAGCAAATCTGCTCAGCCTCAAACCAAACTGGCAGGCCACCAATTAGATTCTCTTCTCAGGTAGATCTCTTTTCAAGCCTAACACTTTCATTCTCAAAATCGTACGGCACAAGCATCTCATGGTTCTATACTTCTATTCCAACTGCCTGATCAACTACTTCAAAGCCGCACCAAAAACGTCTTCTTGCATAACCCTAATCCTCAACCCCATAAACAGCTTGGTCCAATAATCTTCAACCCCATATTATATATATCTATATACTCATTTTTAATCACCCAAGCCTGTAATTTGATACTTATTCGAAAAGGTTAGGCCAGGCTAGGAATACTACCTACATATGCAGAGACGGGGTTGATCCTTCCTTGCCAGTATATGCAGGGATAATATTTTTACCACTGCACCCTACCCTTGTGAGGTGGGAGTGGGGGCAGACATCTCATCCATCTCGCCCCTCACCCACTCTAATGATGCTGATGATCCATTTGACCTAAAAATTATTTATGGGTCCGGACCCAAACTAGTATATAATTTAAATTTTAAATTAAAATTTGTAAATATATATAACCATAATTTAAAAACTAATAACATAATTTTTAAATTTGTTAGACTTGTATTCACAAAATTGCATTTCCTTGGCTTCCTAAGCCAATATTTGTATAGGAGCCCAAAGTAATACAAGAATCTTATTTTATTAATGTGGGACTCCATAAGCGAGAGGTAAGGCAGGAAAAGTGTAGTCCGGGGTTGGGCCCAACCCGCCCCCCGCTCCCACTGTGACGCTGGATGCCTACCCTTAGGCCAAGCTAATAAGAAGTGTTAAATTTAATCTCTCATATGTGGGACGCAACACCAGTGGCGGCCGAGCCACATTATGCCAACATTTTTTCATAATTTTAAATTTTTTTTTTCTCAAAACTTTATTTACATGAAAATTGGCTCCCAAAAAAATCATATACATAGAAATGCGTCTCTTCCTATTTTATATATAGTCCAAAATTTTATTTAATTCATGTAGATCATGTATTTACTATAATGGGGTCCCTTCAAAATTAATTTCATTACTCCTAACAGTTCTTTCAATTTGATTGGTAAACTCTTAAAAAAGGCCTAAAACTAAAATTAAATGTATGAAAATAAAAAAATTCATTAATATGGACTCCAAACTTCTTGATTGTATTATACTAAGCTTCTTAATATAGAACTCAAAGTGAAATAAATGCTAGAGGAATCATTTAAGATTGATATTTTGCATGAAAAAATAGTTGAGAACTTTATTTTTTAGATTTCATTGAACAAGAAAAAATTTATTTAAGGCCTCAATTGTAGCATTACAAAATGTGGCACCGAAATATCCATATTTAAAATAAATAAAACTTGTATAACCTAGTTTACGTACTATAATGAAATATGAGTTTATAAAAAAATCACCTGTTAGTTTTAATTGAGAACAAAATTTTTAAAAATATTTTTACAAAAATGATAATTGATGAATATTATTACATGAAAGACTACAATAGGAAATCTAAACAAGAATATTCTAAGTTGTATTTTATAGAATCTTATTTCTATATATATATATATATATGAAAAGTTATATATTTTTTCTTCATCAAAATGAAAGTTCTTTTCAAAGATGACTGTAACTTTTACATATGATTATGGTTTTAAGATTTACTGTGGAATTGAACTTCAAATTTATTTGTTTTCACGATAAAAGATGCCCCCACACAGGACAATGCATGTTCCGTCACTGGACAACACATAGAATATTGATCAATTAGCATAGAGTCAGCTCTAGCATAATACGTCACCGCTTGTACTGTTTAAATTAATGTAAATACATAAATTTAATTTTTTTTTTAAAAATTATATCTTAACCTTACGTTCCCGTTAATCCTATCAATGCTCATATGGTTTCCCGTCCAAGCATTTTTAAAGTTGCACCAATTTAATGAGCCCAATACTGGTGCATCCGCTTTTCTTTTTCCCGGTGTTTTCTTTGAAAGAAGTCAGCGTAGCTTGCCGTTGTTGTCCAGCTATTCGAGGCAGAGAAATCATAATTTTAATTGTGAATAAGTAAGTGTAGTGTTTATAATTATTTTTTAAAAAATAAATAAATATTAAATTTATATAAAAAGAAATTAATATTTTAATTATAGACTCTATTCTTTTTTCAAAATGACTTTATAACGTTTGTGCTCTATAACTATATGTAACATTATTCTTTATGTCATCTAGTAAATACACTGACACTTCACAAATTTTATTTACTATCTTCAGGTGAGGAAGTTCGAAATCATCGCTTGTCCATGTAATTTAACGGTAGATTTAATCATGTATTTTATATTAACACTCTTTTAATTCCTCTTATAATATGGATTAGACATTCTCTCAATAAACGAGCTAGAATTCAAATTCAAGATTTTGCCTTAGTACTGTGTGAGATCATCATTGTTTAAAAAATTTAAATTAATAAAAAGATTTAAATTTAATAAATTAATGAGGTTCTACTGCAAGTTATCGTCAGGGGTGGCCAATTTAACTTAAGGTCTAAGGCAAAAATTTTTAAAACCTTTTTAATTCCGACGCAATAATGTAATAAACCATCATGCTAAATACAAATACTATAAATTTCTACTTTATCCTTATTTGAATATATAAACCAAACCATCTCGTCTCATTCGAGGTGTCAAATCGTGTTAACGAGTAGTGCCAAAGCAAATATATTATACTATATAAATCAATTCTAACCCGATCCGTTAAGTTTATCGTGTCAAAATCTCAAACCCTATCACGATCCATTGATATAATAGGCCGTGTTGTGTCAACTCGTTTTGACCCAGTAGTGAATATTATGAAATAAGTTAATATGACTCATTTCAAACTATTTATTTAAATGGGTTGAATAGGCCCGAAATTAACATCTTTAACTTGATTAAATTTAGCATAATTTTATATAAATATTAAAATCACAATATCTATAAAAATTAAAAAACTAACTATAAGTCCAAAATTATAATCTAAATAATAAAAATATCAAAATTGCAATTCTAACAATTTTACTTTTAGGTATAATGGTATAATTATAATTTTAATTTTCTTAATGTGTCATAACGGGTCAACTCTTTTTGACCCGTTATCAACCTGTTAACCAATCGTATCTTAACGGGTAAATTCATTTTAACCTGAACTCGTTAAGGTTAAACCCTGACCAGCTATTATCGTGTCGTGTTCGTGTTGGGTTAATGGGTTGTATAACATATTGTCACTCCTATCTCTCATTTCATCTCATCTCATATAATCATTACAAATTCTTCAAACTACCACATAAAATATAATAAATAATTTAATTTTTTAAATCTTAAAATAAAAGTAATATTAAAAAATAATATTTTATTCAATTTTTAAATTTTATTTTATCTTATTTTATCTGTGTAACCAAACGAAACAATCATTACACACTATATTGTGTAGTTGTTTCCTTTTGCTTCATCTAGTTTTTTTCTTCATTACACTAACAATTGTCTCTTTTATATAAACTAACAAGGTTAATAATTATTTATATCATTAATAACAAGGTTATTTGGTTTGTAGTTTAATGCAAGTGTTGAATGAGTATGGATTGATATTGGACCTAACATTCCCTTTCCCTAGCACTCCCAGCTGGCACTTAATTCGTCCAAGTTTTTATTAATTAAATTCTATTATTGAAGTTGTGGAATGGATCATCATTACCAATTCATTGGCGTACTCTTGTGCGCGCGTGAGAAAGAGACGCAGGGAGAGAAAGCGAGAGGCCACTCATGGGTGAAGCGGACGAAGAAACTGCAAACCCCAAACGAAACCGGCCATGGAAGCTGAAGCTCTTTTTAGGAGCAATTTCTTGCGTCATCAAGCGCTCTCTCCGCCCCAATATGACCGTTAACCGCCGCCTCATCAACTTCTATGACCCTAAAATTCCTCCCTCTCCCAATCCCCGACGCGGTTCTGATATGCTTCCTCCGACATCACCTTGACCATTTTCGCAATCTTTTGTTCTGCCTCTTCAACCCAAGCCCCACTACCACTGGCAGTGGCAACGGTGTATCCGACATGCCCATCATCGTCTTTTACCGCAGGCTTCACCATTGGCCACGCCAACTCGATGATTGTTGACATTGCGGCACGCCGACTCTTGCGAGAACTTCGAGCCATCATTGTCATCGTAAACTACAGACTCGCGCCGAAACATCGGCTTCCGTGCCAGTATGAAGACGGGTTCGACGTGCTTTCATCGACGAAATGGACACCGAAGGTTTACCAGCCAATGCTGATCTTAGCCGTTGTTTCCTAGCCGGAGAGAGCGCCGGAAGGAACCTGGCCCACCAAGTGGCGGTTAGAGCTGCCGAGCACGACTTCAAGAGGGTGAGCCTCCTCGGGCTCGAAGCCATACAACCATTTTTTGGAGGGGAGGAGCGAGTTGAATCGGAGATACGATTTTCCCGGGGTCCTTTTTTGACATTGGATGCGATAGACTGGTATTGGAGGGCTTTCTTGCCGGAGGGGACGGACAAGGACCATGCGGCGGTGAATGTATTCGGACCCAATGCTGTTGACATCTCAGGATTGAGATTCCCTCCCACGCTTTTTTTCATCGGAGGGTGTGACCCGTTACGTGATCGGAATATAAGGTACTACGAAGGGCTGAAGAAATCTGGGAAACGAGTGTATATGGTGGAGTATACGAATGCTGTGCATGGCTTTTCAGGTTTCAAGGAGATACCCGAATCTTGTTTGTTCTTGCGGGAAGTGAAGGATATCATGGAGATGCAGATGGCCAAAGAAAAGGTGTACGTAATCTGCATTGGTGTACTTGTGAACGATGATGATGACCTGTGACTGCTCCTTCATGATCATTTTCTGGGTACTACCGTTACGGAATAAGAAAGAGAGAAGATATGGACCCTGTGCATGTTTCAGGGCACTAACGAGGGGTCGTACGCCCTGTCTGTTTGGCATTTCTAATAAAAAAATCCAATAATTTCAGGTTCGAATTAGCGATCCAGCTTTCTCCAATATCATAGTTCTCTTCCTCCTATGCCATATATTATATTTATTTTAACTTTTTTCAAATTTTTTATAAAAGATTTTATATACCATCCAATTAATTTATTTTTATCTTATTAAATAAGATTTTGATAGGTGTTCTGATATTTGATTTCTGATATATGTCACCATTATTAATAATTATTTAATAATAATAAATATGTCACATTTTATTTTATTTAATAGAATAAAAATAAAATAAAATAAAAATAAAAATAAAATATATAATATTATTTAAATTATAATGATAAGATCATATTCTTAGATGCCACACCTACCCTTATGCCAAACCTATCCTTGGAGGCAGTCAAAAAGTCAAATACTGTCCTTCTAAGTCCCTTTATTTCTTGACATTGACAACGCTCAACGTATATCGCATGACCTTTCTAAATACTGATCACTGATGATGAAGAGTCAAGACTCTCTCTCTTTCTCTCTCTCCAAGCCCGGCTACTGCTGCTATTCTTCTGCTGAGGTTCTAATGCAATTCTCTTTGGAGGATTCTCTGCAAAGGTAAGTGTGCTTAGAGAAACTCCAGATTATCTGCTTGGCAACCCCGATCATGGCTGAAGTATTATTTTATATATGTATTTGTTTCTCAACTCCAGAAGTTTTAAGTCCTCTCTCTCTCTCTCTCTCTCTCTCTCTCAACATTTCTCGGCAATCAGAGGTTGATTGTTGTTTAGTCGTTACTTTAAATAAAATTCTTGCCTTTGGATCTTTAGAGATTTTGATCGGTTTCCCACAAAAGTTGATGTTTTTGGTAATTGTTTGTGTCGAATTGTTTTCAGCTTGTTTCACAGATTACAGTCGGTGGCACTGTTGGATTCAGTACGTGTATTGGGTTGTGAAAAACCCAGGGTGTCTTTTTTCTTTTTTTTTTTAATTAAAATTTTTGAAATTGGTTTTCGATTAAAACTCAATTGGGCTTATTCAAATCTATTATATATTTTCGCTGATTTTCTGTATTTTTTGTTCTGCTGATTACAGAGTGCATGCCATGGCAGTGTAGTGTTTTTGTTGTTTGGGTGTGTGAAGAACCCTATGCAGGCACGAGGGACCTAATTCCTGATTTGAATATTTTGCCGAGGTCTGGGTGGACATTAATTGAAGGCTTTTGCGCTTGTTGGAGAGGAATTACTTGCACTTTGTTGGTTATTGCCTCTTTGGCTGAGGAGTTTATTGGTCTTTTTCTTTTGCAAAATCTTGGCTGCTTAGATTGTTTATCATCCCAGGAAAGGTAATAGCTTTTTAGTTATTACAGAGCTTTATATCTGAAGTGGTGACTCTCAAATTTGTATGATGCTAAGAATGCTTGGTCCACTGTAAACTTAAGTTGCTGTTGAAGTTCTAGAACCCAGAAAGAAAGATACCAGGACAATCCATTGTCAAACTTGGTTTCCAAGTAGAGTTGGCTGCCGACCAAACTGAGGGAGTTTTTAATCGCTATATTAATGGATAAAATTCAGAACACAGTTTATTATTGTTGCGTTTCAAGGGGTAACAGAGTTTTGTACACGTATAGTGGTGGAGACCATGAAGTTGAGAACTTGGCTGTTTTGTGCTTGGAAAAGACTCCCCCGTTCCACAGGTGGTATTTTGAGACAATGTGTAAAAGAACTTTTGGGTTTTTTATGGAAGATGGGTATGTGTATTTCACAATTGTTGATGAGAGTCTAGGTAACTCAGGTGTACTTAGATTTCTAGAACGTGTGAGAGATGAATTTAAGAAGGTTGCTAGAAAAGGTTCAAGGGGAAGTTTTTCAAGAATGAGCTCAATTGGCTCACAGGAGCAGTTAGTGCCTATCATCAGGCGCCTGATCACTGCATTGGAGAATGTTTCTCATGGTGGCAGTGATTGGACTGGTGAAACACCCTCATCACTTCATGTAGGTCTGTCTCCATTACCAAGTAATGTAAACGGACAAATTGAACCTGGTAGTTCTACAAAATCCCCTTTGTTGGGAAAATCTAGCAAGCAAGATAAGAAGAAGGCAAAGGATAGTGTGGTTGCAATAAGAGACATTGAGTTGGAGGAGAACCGAAGATCTACTGATAGAGTCGTCAAGGTTGATTTGGACAGTCTGAATTCTCATAATCAAGGTGGGGTAGGTTCCTCGGTCTCACTACAGAAGGATTTAGGTTCTATGAGGATTAGATCAGGCTCTCAAAGCATTCGAAAGAAGTATTGGCGTCAAATACGGATTGTTCTTGCCATTGACGCAGTTGTCTGTATAATACTGTTCGTGATCTGGCTATCAATCTGTCGTGGTTTTCATTGCCATCATTAAAAGGTTTGTTGCTTCTGTCAGATTTTAAAGATTAGTTGAAGTTTCAAAGTTTAGTTTGAAAATGGCACCATCATGATTCGAAGAATAGGCTCGTGCAGATAGTGAATGAGGGAAAGCCACGTGCTAATCTTGTGATGAAATTTTTAGTGTATAACTGAAGGTATGAACCAGGAAACTCACTGTCTTAGTTTTTGTATATGTATGTGAATTATTTGTAAGATTATGAAGTTGTTGGTTTTAATGATTCTATATTTTGATTGCTAAGACAGAGATATGTTCTAACCTCCAATCTTTGCTACGTTCTTTCTATTTATTTCTTGCAGTGAAGCATCGTACTTATTTTGGGGCTTAATAATGCTTTCATTTTTTCATTATTCTCTTCAATCATCATGAGCTGTTAATTCTCATCTTAATTATTTAATCTAGTTTTGTCTATTATTGATTATATTCAATGATTTTTAAATCTATTTGGGCTAGATGGCTATAGAATTATTTATGAAATTCTTGCATCATTGTATAGGACATTTTTTTTAAAGGATAGTGTGTTTTCCTTGTGAACTGAAGACATTGAGTTAACAAGTAGAACCATGAATTCGATAGCGCGCGCACATTATTCATGTGGCAAGATCTGCATTCAAGCCTGACTATGATGGTAATTTTCTGCCGGAAAAATATAGTTGCAAGTACAATTGTGCACTAATCTGTGCACCAATGTGATGCGATTGATCAAAAAGTAGATTTTATTGAAAACAGTATTAATTTAAATTTTAAGTATGAATAAATCAGTATTAGCACACAGATTAGTGCGCAACTGTGCTTGTATGTAGCAAAACTCTTTTCTGCCTTTGTTTTACTGTGCCTGCCTGCCAACCAGTTCGCCCCTCATTCCTAGTTACAGTGTATGCCTTCATTAAAATCAGGCAGGCATGGCAAAGCAATTTATTTTGTGTTTTTGTTTTGGATGCGGTCTGGAGAAGTATATTGAGAAGAAAAAAATCTAGTTGTAAGCACAATTGTGCACTAATATGTGTACCAATCTATTATGATTGGTTAAAAAATAGATTTTATTGAAAATAATACTAATTTAAATTTAAAATATAAAGGAATAAGTATTGGTACGCAGATTAGTATACAACTTTGTTTGTATATAGCAAAACTTGAGAATGATATTTTATACCTTTATTTTTTTTTTGTCCCCCCCCCCCCCCCCACAAAAAAAAAAAAAAAAAAAAAAAAGGGCCCGGGGAAGCATAGAGGTTTATCTCTTTCCTTTCTGAATTTTATATTGAGGCATCGAATAGATTTCCTTGACAGCAGAGCGAGGGGACTCAATTTTATAAGTTTTATTGCCAGTATGCTTGAAACATGTCCTTTGGGGGCCCAGTAACAAGTTCATCTTCATTTATGATGTGTGTTCTATTAAATTTTTTCTTCTCGCAGTGCCCTGTTAACTGTATTTTCAACATGATCCATCGGCAAGGGTCTATGATGTCTGAGTTTGTTGTCTATATGCTAAGACTTTGCATACAGTTTAGGGTGCGAAAGAGGAGCTTTTGTTTTCATCTTTGTTTTGGTTCAACTGGCTTCATGAGGCTCTTGGTTCTACCATTGCATTGTCATCCTACTTGAGTGTGTCTTTCAGTTAATGTGTGAAGGAGTAGGTGCAATTTCTTTTGAAAATCGCAGCTTAAGCATTTCTGCCAAGCCTCAGTGGGATAATATAGAGAGGACGGGTCTTGATTGTTTGAATGAAACTTCTGATCTCAAATTGTGTGATAGAATTCTTGGCCTTTAAATACAGACTGTCAGTAATTCACAAGGAAAACACCACCCAAATGAAGTAATTGTTGAGAAAAGTATACTTAACAAGCCAGTTTATTGATACACCAAACATCACTCGTGTGTTGGTAAATTTGCATTGTTAAAGTATGGTACATCGTGTGATCTTCAACGCCTAATGCATATTAAAATCAACGAACACCGCTTTGAAGATGTATGCTTGGATGCAAAGAAGAAGAAGCATCATTTAAAATGTCTCTAACTTGACATGAATAAATTGGGTACGTACCAATCATAATCCAAGTATCAAGACATGATATCAACACAATTCTTGAAGGGAAGAAAAAAAAGTAAATGGTTTTCTGCAAAGGAAAAAGGCAAAAGGCTACAACAAACTGACCACACACAATGAAAGAATGCATTTCAGTATCCAGGGGCCTTCTTTCTGGTTAATATTTAATTAAGATTCAATTATAAAGAACAAGCAAAAAGATCACACTCTACTTGAGATATTACAAATGAGGAACTTGAATACTGGTTTTTGGCATTACCCGTTTTTATTTCCCATCACTTCTTCGGGCAACAAGACCCTGAAAACAGCGTAGTGATGGTTTAAGCTCTTCTCCCCCTGTAATCTGTGAACACTACCCAAGGCACCAGCATTGGGATTTGTGAATGCATAAAATATGCGCCTAATTCTTTGATGGACAAGTGCCATTGCACACCTACAATCAGAAAATAGATATCATTCAAATTAAAAAATTTAAAAAAGAAAAATAAGAAAAAGAAAAAGGAAAAAAGAACCCTGACAACAGGATAGAAAGGTTGAGCCAAGTGGAAAAGCAGTTTTGGACAGGAAAGATACGTTTAGAACTACAGCTTACATTGTGCATGGTTCCCAAACAAGGTATATGTCGTACCCAGTGCATAGATAAGGTCTGGCTGATACAGAATTACCTCCAACAAGAGTATCCAGTTTCGCATGATCCTCAACCTGAAATAAAGTACCGACTTATACCTTCCAACAGTACGAATCTTCCAAAAGAAGGTTCAAACAATTTATTCAAGGGATATGATTATTTTGGACAATTTATTCTATAGGCTTGCTGTATTTTATTGCCGTCACAACAAAAAATACGGTTCCAATAAATGAGTGAATGACAGGCCAAAAAGATGTGGTTTTTTGGATTCTTTTATACAAAAGAAATTTTCTTTTTTAACTATATCAGGTTAAAACATAACTGTGCTTTTGAAATTTTGAAAAACAAAAGAGAACGTTTTGAGCTGCTTCATTGTCTGTGCACCCTGGACAGAAACTAGCGGATCCCAGTCCTGACAAAGAACCAGCGGATCCCACAATATGAAGTTCTCCATTCCTGACAAAGATAAAAGTAACTCACATTTTTCATATCTAGTTTTTTTCTTTTTGCTGGAGAGCCCGTGGAAGGAGACTGTATATGTTCCATGTCAAAGGACTTATCTTCAATCTCTCTCGAACCAGGGAAAAGTAGCCTGTCCCTAGCAGCAGAGGATTCAATGGCCACAAGTGCAGCATGTCGTAAAGGGTGCCAATAACAAGAATTTGGTGGAGACAATTGTTGCTCAGACCACCGCCAAGGGTATAAACAAGAAACACCTGTAAATCGTCCGAGTTCACTGGTGGAAGCCTTTGAAAGTAGAGTGTCATCTGTTCTGACATTGGAAATGGAACAGGTATTGCATACTTCTAGCCGTTGAAAGGAGCTAGTTTGAATGCTGCTTTTGTTATTACAAGTATTCCAAGAGCAGATTTCATCACGTGCACTTGCAATTACTTGCTTAACCGAAGGATCCACAATGACTGCAGCATTCACTACCTGAAAAGCGTGGTCATAACTTCAGTAGTGATGAGAGCGTGCTTTATATGTGCTTCAATTAACACCATAGCTTCACTTCCAAGATAACCTCAATTAGTTTACTTAGTAATGCTAATACACTGCAAAGTCTCTGGGACTAAACATCAGGGTGTCCTACAGTCCAAATATACAATCAATTTTAGACCAGACTAATAACAACAACGAAAAAGCTCATCTCTATTTCTAACTGGGAAAAGAATGCCCAACATGGAAGCCTTCACCACCAAACCCATCCAATGCATCAATTGGGTAACCCAAGATTGACAGTATGCATGTTTCGAATAATCTAGTGAGACATAGGTTGAGACCTTGCACAAATCAACACCAATTTTGCTGTGATCTATTTTATTCTTTGACATAACTGTCTTATATACTCAAATCTATTTTTTATAGACATGAACATCCTTACATGTTACCCAGTGTTATTAGCATAGTACCACCAGTTGGCACCACTCAAGGAAGTTGAGATTTGAGTACAAGTTTTACGGTGGAAACAATTTTGCTTCTCAGCTGACAAAGAAGTAAGAATCATACTCCTATTCTAGATTAACTGACCAATTAGCCCCTAGTCAAACAAATGACTCTACTGCAGTTTAAGTTAGCAAGAGAAACCAAATAAGAAATTAGCTTTTGACTTAAGTGGCATGAACAGAAGCTTAGTCAAGTAGTCTGACAGATGAATCACTCCAATAATGAGAATGGGCTTCAACCAAGTAATCCAATCTGGTAAAGTTCATCATCCCAAGTAGAAAAAACTAGTTTGGGAAAAGACAAGTAATAGTACCAAACCATCATCAGATTTTGCCAGCTCCACAGCGAATCTCATGAAGCTGAACACTGACTGTGAGTCCTCTTCACTAAATCCAGTAATACCATCAATATTGCTGTAATTGAAAGAAAATAATAAACGGCACAAAAATTCAGGATAGTATAAAACAAATAATAATCTTAACAAATATATCCTAGGATTGTAGTAAAGAAAAAAAAATTAAAACAATTGATTGAGCCTATACCGAACAATAAAACTAGAAAATGATTACCAATTCCTAGCTTGTAATTAGGTATTCTCTCTTGTATACTCCTGTGTACTTGGGCTATGTCTAATTACGTGATTTAATAAATTTCTTTTTACCTATAAAAAAAAATTGTTTACCAATTCCAAACAACACTCAAATATGTATCAGAGCTCATTTTTAGGAAAAGAACAATACATGTTCTAATTGAAGTTAGTATATGATCTGACACAACATATCCTTACCACAAGCTTTTTTTGTTGTAAGTATCCTTGCCACCCAAATCTTGAAAGAAATTCTAAATATATGTCATTTCAGAAGCAAGTAAACTAGTAGGAAACACCCATGTGCACATTGTCTTGTACTACTCTCAGTGGAATCTCCTGAAGTACATTGCATGTAACATCCAGACCCCAAAAGTATGATTTTTTTTTTTTCGTTATTTTGATTTATTTCGTTTTTTATCCATTTTTTATTTTTATTTTTATTACTTCCGTAATTTAACAATGGATCAGATTAAGAGGGTTTATATTTCATTTGGAAGTTTCCTTATCAATATAGTCATCTTTAATTTCCAGTTTGAATAGAGTCCTAGATTAGAACCAACACTCCAATTCAAACTTTAACCAAACTCCAGATCACTCATGTACTCCCTCTTTTCCCTCTCTATAAAACCGAGATCCTCAGCAAAAATGAGAAAATATTATATACACACCAGCCCAATGTAACAGCCTTGCAAACTGAGAAAAAACACTTTCAGCCAACCGTGGCACTTAACTCACCGGAAACAGCCACAGAAATCGCTGGCAAGCGAACCCACTCCTTTCCGGTAAGCCCACTACCGGCCGCCACCCTCCCCTCCCTCTATTCCTGTCGGCTTGACAGATTAACTCTCTCACTCTTTCTTTCACTGGGGTCGCACCACCATTCTGAGGAGCCTAGTGGTGTCGTCGAGCACTCCCACCCACCCCAGAGTCGCTGTCGAACTTGACCCAGATCCACATCGCTGTAAGTCTCCTTCCCTTCTTGGTGAACATCGCACCCCTTCCCCGTAAGCTATTTTCTTCCTTTTAAGATTTGGTTTGGCCATTAAAAATTTTCATCTCAAACTCAAAATTCTCATCTCATCATTACAACTTTCTCAAATCCCCATACAAAATATAATAAATAATTAAAATTTTTCAAATTCCAAAGCAATAATAATGTTAAAATTTAATATTTTAATATTTAATCTTAAAACTCAAAATTCTCATTTACCAAACCGAACCTAATTGTTATGTTTCAGACTTCCCAAAAAGTCCCTCCAATTTTTCCATAATTACATATATGTCTTTGACCCTTAGCCTCTATTTCTCCTTCAACAGATTCTTTAAATTATAATGGGCCCTTGGGCTTTAAGCCCATTCGACCAAGAGCTTCTTTTTAAGGGTGTTGGGCCTAGTTTTTAAGTGAACCTTTTAGGCTTCAATTGGGCCTTGGGCCTTCCTATTTTAGAGTATTTTTAAAAGTACACTTTTTAGTCTATTATTTTAATTAATATTCCAGTTGTCTATTTAACTATATTTTTAATACAATTATTATGTTATACTTTAAATAGAAAATCAAGGAATATTTTATGAGTTTTAAATAATATTACTACCTATTAATATTAGTATAACTGATTATGTATTAAATTATCTCTATGATAGGATTCTAAGTAATTAGAATGCTACGACATGTTTTCTAGAAAAGTTTATTAACGTCTAGTGCCTCGTATAGGTCACGAGCTACGGCGTGAGATTGTGAATGCAGCCCTAAGAGATAATTAGTATGATCATATAATTGCATGTGCAATGTAAATGTTCTAATGGCATATGAAAATATGATACTTGTCTATGCTACACTACGAGCTAAGTCAAGGTTAGATTCCTTTCACGATCTTTAATGAATTATGACATTATGCTTATATGAATGAATTTGTTGTTTGATAGAGTGAATGATTCTAAATCACGTGGAAGCTATGAAATGTTTATGTAGTAATTTAAGTCAAGTATGTCATGTAATAAAATAGCCAGATTATGTATACCATGTTCATGTAGTACCTAGATCATCTATGCCATATTCATGTAGTGATTAAATCATATATGCTATGTAATGTCATGAAGTATTTAGATCAAGTATGTTATTTAAAGTTCATATAGAACTCAAATTACGTATGCCATGGAATGTTTATGTTTAGATCATATTATGTCATGTACAAAACTATGCCAAGTTATGCTATGCCATTTAAAAGTATATGCCATGCTATAAAAGTTCATGATATTAAATAAGTTCCCATGCATTAAGAAAGATAAGATGTTTAAGGGTGACACGGACCTACGCGTGTTCATTACAAGCTATGTTAAGACGGTGCCACGAACCTAAACGTAGTTCACCATATGTTAAGTGAAACACGGACCTAAGTGTGTTTCATTCCAAGTTATGTTAAGGATGACACGAATCTAAGCGTGTTCACTACAAGCTATGTTAAGAATGACACAGACCTAAGCGTGTTCATCACAAGCTATGTTAAGGATGACACGGACCTTAGCGTAATCATCACAAGTAATGGTAAGGATGACACAGACCTAAGCATACTCATCACAGGTTATGTTAAGGGTGACACGAACCTAAGCGTGTTCACTACAAGTTATGATATGTGGTGCCATGGACTCAAGCGTAGTTCACCTTATGTTAAGTGAAGCATGGACTCAAGCGTGTTTCACTTCATGTTATGACAAGTTATGGGGTGCCACAGACTCAAACGTGGTTCACCATATAATAAGTGAAAGACAAGATAAATAAGTAATTTATGTATTCACATTTATATGTTTATCATGATTATGTATGTTTCTGTTCATGTTGATGATGAATAAACATGCTATGAGAATGACTCATTTTTTTATTTGTTTGTTTCTTTGTTCTCTTCTACGTTTAATTGTCACAGATGATGATGGTAAGGACGTAAAGCTGGAGGACCAGCAGTTTTTAAATCACTAATTTGATTTAGTTTAAAACCATTGTACGGTATGACGTGCTATTTAATGCGTTTAACTGTCACAAATGATGATTGTAAGGAGTGTTTTACAGCAGCTTGTTTGAAGCTGTATTTCTTTATTACAAACTCAAGAAGACCACACCCTAAACCTAAAAAGAAACATATTAACGCATCTAAATTCCTTAAAGATTCAAAGATGTGTAAAGCTAGAAAACCACTTGGCAAAACAAGTTTATTTTCTTTAACCAAATAAATTTATTACACAAAACAATGAAACAAGGATGCGATTACTTGTTTTCTTTCAATAAGAGTGGATAACTAGTCATTTTCATCTGTGAGACCCCTAGACATCAAATATCCCTTTTAAGAAAAAAAAAGTTAAAGACCACTGTATGTATATCAATTAGCCTTTTACGATTAAAAAAACCATGAAGAGATGATGGATAATATGAGCAAACACCAATAAATTAAAATGATGGCAAAAAGCATACTAGGTTGGTGGATGATATGATGTTGGCCAAAGCTTGCATTGTTCTTCCCACTCTTCTTTTGATGATGCGGCAGATTTGCTAACCTAGAAAAGAATAAACCCAAGAGAAAAACTTATGAGTCTTAACTAGATGCTTAGTCCCACAGCAGAACATACAAGATGAATAATAAGAACTATCTTTGATTGGTAAGATAATGATTAAGAAAATTTCACTTTGACCATGGATGGATAACTTGTTTCTCTTGAGAAAGTTTAAGAATCAAATCACTAATTTGAGCTTATATTGTTTCTCTTGCATGTATTTTAAAAGCAAGTGTTTTACGCAGGTCACCATTGATGTAGCTATGGCACTAATCAGAAGATATATATTACTAGTTCTTCCCTAAACTTGAAAATAGTTTTAACAAGAATTAACTTGCAAATTAAGATATCAAAAGGACGACCCACTTTTGTAATAAAAGCACTAAGCTGGTAGGCATTGACTATCTCTCGTACATCATGTTGCATGCTGTCCAACTGATTGTCATTTTCACATGCTAGACACAGGATTACTGCTAACTGAGTTTTCCCTATCAAAAAATTTAAAATTCGCCATTATAATCTGCAGATTTAAAAAAAAAAAAAAAAAAAAAAAACTCCATTGGAGATATGCTCAAAACTTATATAGAAAAAGAAGAAGAATCCTGTGCAACTCATACCTCCTTCATGATATTTCTTCTGCACACGTTTCACATGGCGGAGATTCTCCAGAGGTGCTATTTGATTTAAACGCCTAACAAAGAACAAGACACTTAAAGATAATATATAACTAAATGATATTAGTTTATGCATGTCCATGCGAATGGCTCGATGCCGGTTATCTAAATACCATTATACACGAAATGTTTGGATTAGTAACAAAAAATACAATCCGAAATTCAGAAATCAATTAAGAGAACGTCTAAGAAAAAAGTACAAAAGCCACACCACCAGAAACATTATGTGAAGTGTTTTCCTTTTTATTTCTTTCCAAAAAAATATTGAAGCTAACCTTACCAGAGTGTTGGCGATCTTTGGCTCAATGACTGAAGCTAAAACATTAACTGTACATACATAAGAGAACCAAAAAATAAAAAAGAAAAGAAAAGAAGACGTTATAAAAGTTTGTGGCAAAAGAGAATCGGAAAACTGCATAAAATGTATGTAGAAAGCATAAAAGCGTGGAGGGGGGAGGGCGTGTGTGGGGTGTTTTGGGGGTGGGTTTGGGGCGGTGGTTAGATTTGAGAAACAACCCGTGGGTTGTTGGCCGGGCGGGATTGGAGGCTTGTCTGGGACGTGAAGGATTTGCCAGGCATCAGTGTGCTTGTTCATTGGCTCTGTTGCTTAACCCCTCAAAACACTTTGCGCTCCCCTGACTCTGAGTTAGTATTGCAGTTTGCAGAGACACAGTGCAGTGGCGGCACTCCAACTCCAGGCAACCTATATTGCTTCCCTTCGCGAATCGCATCGACCGTTGGTTGCGACTATCTTCATGGGCTCAAGATTCGGGGCTTGAGTTAAATCTTGATGTGGACCTCAACCACGTGGGTGGGTGGCCTCTAGCCCAACAAGCCCAACTGTGCGGTCTGTGTAATTGAGGTTCGCGCTGGGCTTAACGTGTAATCGAGTGAGCCCGAGCCGAATTTCAGTCAAGCCCAAGACCAAATATGGAGCGGTGTCGTTTCATGCAGGGTCGTCATACTCCGCGTAGGTGTTTTGCTGAGAACCTGAAGAAGAGAGAAACCTCGTACAAACACAACACCGAAATTTCCCTGGCCATCAACCAATGAGTTTTCGCACGGCCTAATCGGCATCAAGGTTTTCCTCCTGCAAGACAGGAAACAATCGCTGAAATCTGCTTGAACCCTACCCCCTCAGAGTGGGAAAAATTATTTCTAATAGACGTTTAAACAAACAGATAGTGACCCCGACCATATTTGTCATGCATGAAGCTTTGAAAGAGATACCTCCTCATATCACAAACAGTCATCAATATCAATATGAGCCTAGGGAACATAAAGGGTTCGTACACACCTGGTTCTTGATGTGTGTTCTATTGATTATCCCTGTAGAATGCATGAAAAAGATGGTTGCTTTTACCAACAGACCAAGTCGAATCCGAAGTAAACAATATAAATATTCCCGAAGAGTACTTCGTGAGAATATAGTCTCAGTTTCAGCTTGAGCAAACGACCGTGTTATTTCGGCACTTCATCGAAAAAGATGCTTGCTTTTACCAACAAACCAAGTCTAATCCGAAGTAAATTAACGATAAAAATATTCCCGAAGAGTACTTTGTGAGAATATAGTCTCAGTTTCAACTTGAACAAACGACCGTGTTATTTCGGCACTTCAACGGAGAAGACAACGGGGGCATCAGAACAGGCGCCGATGGAAGACGCCGGAGGACGTAACCGCGGGAGTTGGGGAAGATGAATGGACTGGTCTAAACTTATACGCATCGGGATTCATTTTTTTATTTTTTAAAAAGTAACCCCATTTTACTGTTCTAATGACGTGGCAGAGTCACGTCGGCGCGTAAGAAAGTGCCTAAAGGCTAAATGGCCGTGGAAGTATAAACGCAATCCATCTAAATCTAGTGTTGAGAACAAATTTTCCGATCTGAATCTGAAATTCTCTTTACCTTCAAGGCTTCAATGCCTAGAATCTGAACATTTGCTACTGAAGAAGAAGCAACCTCATTTGTATTCATTCTCTGAGGCATTTCGTGGGTTCCACAATTATGGCCGATGTCACGATGAACAATGTGGTCAGGCTTCAAATTTAAAATTTTTCGGTGATTGGTCGTTTGATACTAATTCATAGCTTTTCGGATGCGCATGAAACAAAAGTTTTTACTGGTTGTATGATCCGATAGATTTGTGTGCTCCTTCTGATGCCATTATATGGTTGTTCTTCTTACTGGTTCTCAAGAAACCCCAGTTATGTTTGCTAGCATTTGTTTCCAGACCGGGCATCAACTTGTACCCATCAAACACTAACTTAACAGTCTGAATCGAAGAGCTGAAAACACCGATTGGTTTATTTGATAATCTCAATCTTTTACATTTTGAATGGAAACCAAAGTTATTTTCGATGGCATGTTTTGCCATGCAACATAGCCACAGAATAGATATTAGAAGGCAGAGGATCTTCGTGTCTCAGGCCTATACTTCCTTCAAAACATTCCACCAGATTCCAAAGCGACTGGGTAATTAAGAGAGAAGTTATACAAGCTTTTAATCCATTCAACAAGTACACGAATACCTAGGATTAGGAACGAGCAGTCAGGAAATAGAATAAATTTCTAATTCACAGGGTCCTAACCTTTTGTTGGATCAACTTTGATTATGCGCCTAGCAGTACACCGCTATCCTTCTTAACCAATTTTTGTGCAACCAATATGCACTCACCTATTTTCAGCTTTCTCTTTATCTTGCTTATGCTTGCAGGAGCAGTCTTATGGTGAAACGAATGATGCTCAGAAAAATGTTTTTGATTTAGGAGCTTTTGTTGGGGACCTGACTATCGAGGAGGATGTGAGCAGGTATTAACGGTTGCATGAATTAGTGTTACTTGTGCATTATTTGGCAGTGATTGATCAGATATCTTGTCTCAGCACATTGATGAGTTTACAAATAGATTATGTGCATTATTTTATTTTTATACAATGTCAGTTTTCATGTACTTCTAGTTGAAATATGGAATCGTGAGAAGACATTTGGTTGCTATGTTATGCAGTGATGAAATATCATTGGAAGGCCTGCAACAAGAGCTAGAAGAATGTAAAAATGATGATGTAAGTAATTTCATTATCATTTTTTTTGGACTTCGGATGTCCCTTCTCAAATGCAATGCATTTACCAATGCTTCTTCAAGATGCAACTATTTTTTATTTGTATTTATTTATTTTTTCTCCTTGTACTTTTTCATCTTGTTTTGTTGTTTACTAGAAAATGTTCCCTCCTCATGTATTTGGTCTCTTTAACATCATAGGTAGTTGCAAACATACTATCGAAAGGTGCGAAATTAAGGGAGTATACAAAGGGAGTCGAGAACAATTTACGGAAAGTCGAATTGGATTCTATTCAGGTTTGTGCTTACTGAAAGTAATACTTTCACCTTATCATTACTTGATTTATAAAGTTTTATCTTCTGGGCTTTGCTTGACGGCAGTCTGACAATTGCCTTATATAGTGCATGCTACCATGGTGTTCACAGCATAAAGCAGATGATTTGTTGCAATAAATCCTTTAATTCTTTTTTTTTTTATAAATAAAATCAAAGTATATTAATGAAAAGAATAGGAAAAGCCCTGTTCAGTACAATGAATGCCCTACTACGTAGGCTCAATCGATACAAGAAACTCATGTAAATTTTGGCCATTAAAATTAACTGCAATGGCCCATGTACAAAGAGTTCTAAAAAAGAAAGCTTTTAGTTCCTCCATAGATCTCTCTTTGTCCTCAAAGGTTCGTTCATTACGCTCTTGCCATACACACCACATTATACAAATGGGGATCATCTTCCAAATGGCCTTGATCTGTTGAATGCCTCTCAAATCTGTCCAACTAGCTAACACCGCCACCACTGTCTCCGGCATTACCCAGCCCAAATCTAGTCGACTCAATATCTCATACCATAATCCTCGAGCTACCTCACAGTGTAGTAAAAGATGGTCTACGGATTCCCCCCCCTTTCCTACACATGCAACACCAATCTACAATGATCAGCCTCCTTTTCCTCAAGTTGTCCGTTGTGAGGATCTTACCCAAGGACGCAGTCCACACGAAAAACGCTGCTTTGGGAGGCGCCTTATGTCTCCAAATCTTTTTCCAAGGGAACTGAATGGGGGACCCTTGTGAAAGAGATTTATAGAACGAGTGAACCGAGAACAAACCTTTGCTTGTAGGCTTCCACCATAGTAAATCAGCAAGCTGGTTGCTCCGTTTGAGTGAATACAAGAGGCTGTAAAATGCTGCAAAACTGTCCAATTCCCAATCATGTGCAGCCCGGCTGAAATTGATGTTCCACTGGATATGTTCCCCAACCATCCCCATGACTTCAGCTATTGCAACCTCCTTATCCCTTGCGATCCTGAAAAGGGCCGGGAATTGATCCTTTAGGGCACTGTTTCCACACCAATTATCATGCCAAAATTTAATCTTAGTCCCATCTCCTAGACGAAAATTTGTATGGCGAGAGAAGACCACCCATCCTCCTCTTATATATTTCCACAGTCCCACTCCATATGCCCCTCTCACCTCATTGTTACACCATCCCCCCCAAAGGCTACCATATTTGCTCTCAATTACCAGCTTCCATAGCGCATCTGTTTCTTTATGGTATCTCCACAGCCATTTTCCAAGTAGCGCTCGATTAAAGGTTCTCAAATTTCTGATGCCCAAACCACCATAAGAGAGAGGACTACACACCTTTTCCCACCTTACTAGGTGGAATTAGAACTCCTCACCTAGTCCTCCCCACAAAAAATCCCTCTGCAGTTTCTCTATGTGAAGCGCCACACTTACTGGAATAGGGAACAAGGACAGGAAGTAGGTTGGCAGGTTAGATAGTGTACTCTTGATTAAGGTAATCCTACCCCCTTTTGACAGATACATTCTCTTCAACCCTGCTAATCTGCACTCTACCTTCTCAATCACTGTGTCCCATAACGGAGCCGCTTTCGAGACAGCCCCTAGCGGAAGACCAAGATAAGTCATAGGGAGTGCGGAGATCTTACACCCTAGAATATTTGCCAAATATCTTAAACGTTGCACATCTCCAATAGGCACCATCTCTGATTTATCTAGGTTCACTTTCAATCCCGAAGCTGCTTCAAAACAAAGTAACAGTGCCTTCAAGACTCGGACCTGGTTGTAATCAGCCTCGCAAAAAATAAGGGTATCATCTGCAAAAAGTAAATGTGAAATATTAAGGACTCCCCCACCCGGGGATCCAACCGGAAAACCGGTCACTCGCCCGTTATCAGCCAAGGCTGAGATCATTTTGCTCAAAACCTCCATCACCACAACAAAGAGTAATGGAGACAGTGGATCTCCTTGTCTTAGGCCACGTGTGCTGTTGAAAAAACCAGTTGGGCTTCCATTTATCAAAACTGAATATTTCACCGTAGATATACACCAATGGATCCAAGATCGCCATCTTTCTCCAAAACCACACCTTCCAAGGATGTCAATTAGGAAATCCCAATTAACATGGTCGTACGCCTTCTCCATGTCCAGCTTGTAAAGGATCTTTGCATTACCCGCTTTCAGTCTACTGTCTAGACATTCGTTTGCAATAAGAACAGCATCTAGGATCTGTCTATCCTTTACAAAAACATTTTGGGGCTTTGAGATGATTTTTCCCACAACCTTGCTAAGACGATTTGCAAGAACCTTAGAAAGGATCTTATAAACCCCATTTACAAGGCTAATAGGTCGGAATTCCTTAATCTCCACAGCCCCGGCCTTCTTCGGTATCAATGCAAGAAAAGTGGTATTTAGACTTTTCTCAATTTTACCGATCGAATGGAATTCCTCGAACACCTTCATAAGATCTTCCTTTAATACATCCCAACATGATTGAAAGAAACCCATAGAGAACCCATCTGGACCCGGGGCCTTATCTTTAGCCATCTTCCTCACCACCTCAAAAACCTCAACTTCCTCAAAAGGCCTCTCCAACCTGCTGCTGTCCAAAGAGTCAATAGGGTCAAAAATCAGCCCATTGGGCTTAGGCCGCCAACCCACCTGCTCAGTAAGTAGCTGTTCAAAAAAACCAACTACATGATTGTTAATACTCTGTTCATCCTTACATTCTACCCCATCAATCTTCAGCATCTCAATATTATTGTATCTCCTGTGGGAGTTGGCTACCCTGTGGAAGAATTTAGTGCTACGGTCTCCTTCTTTCAACCATAAAGCCCTCGACTTTTGCCGCCACGAAGTCTCTTCTAGTATAATGATCTAATCAAGTTCTGCAACCAGCACTAGTTTTTGGGCTGATTCCTCCTGCGTTAAGATCCTATACCCTTGTAACCTTTCAAGCTCCTGAACCTCCCTAAACTTACTTTCCTTGAGTGTCCCTATATCGCCAAAGGATTGTCTATTCCAGTTCTTTAGATCTTGTTTTAATGCTTTCAGTTTACCCGCAAGCATGAAGCTGGGAGTACCCTGAATTTGATAGGAAGACCACCATTGTCGCACCCTATCCACAAATCCTTCCGACTTCAGCCACATTTTTTCAAACTTAAAGTATCGGCGTCTTCTCTGTATCCCACCACAGTCCAACAAGATAGGCCAATGATCCGAACACAGATGAGGTAGTCTCTTTTGCCAAACCTCCGGGTAATGAATCTCCCACTTCGGAGAGATTAAGAATCTATCTAGTCTGGACCATGTCTAATTGTTAGCCCACGTACAAGAACCCCCCGCCATTGGTAGATCCACTAAATTTAACTCAAAGATGCATTCTGAGAAGCATGAAATTGCCGAGCGCATTCTTCTATTGCCATGACTCTCACTGGGGAATCTTGTTACATTAAAGTCCCCGCCAATGCACCACGGAAGGTCCCACCAGCTGTAAACTCCAGCTAGTTCGTCCCATAAAAGACTTCAGTCATTATCTACATTTGGACCATAGACACCTGCAAAAGCCCATAAAAAATCATCTGATATACTCCTAAAGGAGCATGCCACCGTGAATTGCCCTATAAACTCTGCCCTTTTCTCCACCACTCGTTGGTCCCACATAACCAATACACCTCCTGAGGCCCCGTTTGAAGCCAGATAAACCCAATCAACGTGTACGCAACTCCATATACTTCGTATAATTCTTGTAGTTATTACTTCCAACTTCGTCTCCTGTAAACAAATGATGTCCGCCTTCCACCCTCGCAACAAATTTCTTACTTGCAGCCGTTTGTTCGCCTCATTAAATCCGCGAACATTCCATGAAACGATTTTTGGTTTCATTTAGGATAGACTAGCCCCTTCCCTTTCGTCCTATCCCTACTAGAACTACCTTCAGAGTTCATGGACCATGTTAGTCTTTTGAGCTCCCGCATTTTTTTAGACCCTGCCTTCCTTTGTTGTTGATGACCTGCTTCAATAGCGGTGAGTAAAGCCATAAACTGCTCCTCATACCCATCACACCTCAAACCCACAATTTCTTGTATGTCCTTTACCGTGTTAAAGACCCAGTCCCAGACACGGGCTTGATCTGGAAACAGACAGTTTAATGGAACAGGATTTTGTACTCTTAAGTCCATCTGTTCCTCCGTAGTTTCTTCCCCAAGCACGAAACCCACCTCCCCTCCATGATCATTAGTCACCTGGAAGAGCCTCTGTGCATTCTCTTCATCTGAAAGGAAGAGATTCACTGGCCGAGTCCTCACTGGCCCCTATTTCGCACTCTTCGAACTGATTGTTTTCTCCGTTAGTGCAGGAGGCCTCTCTGAGCCAACATCTCCTCCCCCACACTCCATCGGCTCTGTCTGTCCAGTTTCGGAAGGGAAGAAAACTCTCGGTGGTGATGGGAGGCCCACCACCATTTCTGTTGGTAGTTTCTCCTGCTGGCCCGGTGTCATCTCTGCATTACCCAAGCCTCCGGCGACTTCTGTAGCAGCCGTCGGCAATTTCTGTTGGGTTCCTCTTCGGACTGAAGATTCCGGCACATCGTTAACCTGCTGCAGGCTGTTCGTCGACGGAAGTGGATTGGGCACGATACGGGAAGGCCCTGCCCGTGCTTTTCATTCTTTCCGGGTTGGTTTAAGTGTGTCAGGCTTAGGCCCTTGCCTAACTCGGCCCTCAAAAGGGTCACGGGCCTGATTCTGGCCCAACCCGTTACTTAAGGCCTTATAAGATTTCTATTTAAAATCGTCCCCAAAACACACCGTTTCTTCCATCCCTTTAATAGCCCCGACACTCCTCAGCACCTTGGCCACCTCCTTCTGCAAATAACCCAACTGAGCCTGAATTTCCTTCACCATGCAGTGTACCTCGCGCACGTCTCTGCCAATTTCTCTCTCTTGAGGGGCTCGATGTACATCACTGTCAAAATACCCCTTTCTCACGCCGGCATGTGACCCTGCTGTGGTAAGTGCTTCTTTATACGATTTCGGCCTCCCCTCCGTGTCTTTCCACGGCCTTCTCTGTACCTCTACGTCGGTACGGGCCTCCTTTAACACCTTACCCATACTTCTCCATCCCCTTCCCCCCTCATCTTCAGGGATCAAAATGAAATTTCGGCGACCTCCTTCCCCGTAAATGGCAACTTCCAAAAAGTTTCCGCGATCATTTGAACGTCGCAGCACAATCCTTTAATTCTTTGTATGCTAAATATGGTGCAAAGAGTATTCTCTTTTATCTTAGGAGCTCAGCTCCTTCAAAATAGTCTAATTTCCACTTCTTTATCAGATAAACTTGTTCAAAGACTTTGGCAGTGTAGCATTACATCCCTATATAGGTTTTCTTCTTAAGAGACATTTTTTGCTAGAGAGGCACTTTCTTGTTGGATGGCTAATTAATGCACCTTCCAAGTCAAGGTAACACAAGGGAACTCCTAGTGCAGAACCGAACATTGGGTGTCCAAGTCCATAACTCAACGTAGTCCCCCCATCTTTCAATTATTGTACATGAGACACTTTCTCATTTCATTAGAGTTTGCAAAATAAGCCTTACCTTTCACGTTGGCTCTACTTGAGCTACTTATATGATAGACAAGAAGAGTTTTTAACTAGCCTGAATGTAAGGTGATAATAATTGGATGGGGGAACTTGGTTCCTTTGGGCCACGGAACATAGCTTCAATGTTAAATTCTTTTTAAGAGGATAGCATTGATAACATTTACGTTTTGATTATCAAAAAACATGGACATTAGTTGGGTTTGCTTGGATGTCACAAAAGCTCTCGATTCTCCAGCCAATTAGACTTCAAAGAATTTTGCTGTTTTTTCTTCTTCTTGCTAGTTGGGTGTATCTTTTTGTGCACTTGAGTTGTGCCCCTCCTTGATCTTAATAAAATTTGCCCTACTTTTTTTAAAAAAATCTACTCCATTTATCATTCATGAAGCTTTGGCCATTACACTTGCATTTTCAGAGCTCCTAAGTTTTAGTAGGAGACACATCATTGATGTTGCAGGCTATCTTGGATTATGTATATGTGGAACTGCATACAAGCATGTATATGCACATCAATGAAGAGTAAAATATTTTTTACCTATTGGAATGGTTGTCATCCTTGCTGTATTGCTCATCACAGCACTATGCAAATTAGATTATTAGACTTTAAACATGCAGTGTGATTTGTTTTCAATCATTATAAAGTTTTGTGTAGCAGAGATAGTATTCCTTTCTGAGTACTTATTTTAGAAGGTTCACTTTTCTTGACTGCTCTGGTCCTTCTATATTTCCGCCATTGCAGGATTATATACGAGAAAGTGACAATTTAGTGTCTCTCCACGATCAAATTCGTGAATGTGACAGCATCTTGTCACAGATGGAAACTCTCCTTGGTGGATTTCAAGTATGTTGGCCCTTACTCGGCAGTGAGCTAATGAAAACTTGCATGCAGCTTCTTCAGTGAGACTTTTTTATATATAATATATGTTAGATATTTTTTTAAACGAATGAAAAGGCTTGTTAAGAATATTTGTCTGAAGGTGAGATTGGGAATTCAAGACACATTGTCTTAGCATGTAACTTACCAATCATAAAAGGGAAGAAAGGAGCTCATTGCCTATCCTGCCTATTTCAACAAGATTATAACATTGCTATGCAAAAATTTCCTTGTTTTGATTTTGTTTGCGGTGCTTCTATATATATTTCAAGCAATAAAGGAGATGGGTGCTTTTGATCAAAGACTCGTTTGACTTATACCCAAAATTTATTCCAAACAATAATTAGGCATATGATACCGATCAACTTAATATTTATATGCGGAGTTAATCTTAATGGTAAACGCCTGTAACCCATTGCCTCATCAATGGGGATAAGGCCCAACTTCTTTTACAGTCGTACTATGCCCATGAAGTCCAAGAGCAGACTAGTGCATGAGCTGTTTATTTCTCTAGGTTCCTTCCCACAATAGTTTCTGGATATCCTAAATATTTAGATAGCATCACTTGGATCCCACACCCAGCATCTTATATGAGTAAAGAACTAATAATTAGTAACTGGTGGAATATACAAACTATACATTTTAGAAAGTCTTATTGCTTTTTGCTAGTGGACTATTCACAGGTTGTGAAAAAGAAAACATGGATAATAGGCACTAGCTTCATTTTGCTGTTGCTTAAAGGATATGTTGGAGGGTGTGGTCATTTTTTTCCTACAACCATTGTGAACAATGATAGTTGTTTTATTTTATGTGTAAGATGTGTAACTAAAATGCCATGAAAAAGCTTTAGATGCATTTCAAATAATGTACTCTCTGTTTACACGTTGTTTTGTATTGATTCTTTCAGCATGATTTGTTATTAAAATGTTTTGTTTCATATCCATTTCTATTCTTGCTTTATATTTATTTCATTGAATCCTGATCACTCGGGTTTGTTTCTCACTTTTCAATGGTGGTGTTCATGGACATTTTATTTTCTAGGCTGAAATCGGTTCCATAAGTTCAGACATAAAAACCCTTCAGGAGAAGTCTATGGATATGGGTCTGAAGCTTAAGAATCGTAAGGTATTATTGTTTATATGTGAAGCTATGACTTATTGTTTAGTTGGAGTTTCAATTTTGAGAATCACGAGAACGTGGCTTGTGGATCACATGAGATCTTAGTGATGCTTTCATCTTGTTACTTGTCCATGTAAACCATTTGATCCAAGATATCTTGTGTGGAAGGAAAAGCGAACCAATTTAGTTAGACAATAAACGCAAGAGTAGAAAAAAACTCTACTCATGTAAATTTCCATTTAGGTATTATTTGTGCTTTTTCTTAGATACTCAAATCCTGAATATTGGTAATGAAGCAGGCAGGATAATGATTCTTCAATTGGTGCATTGTTTTATAACCTGTTTGGATTGCATTCTCTTTCTTTTCTATGAAACTTTATTTTGGATGGGATGGGGAGGCAGGACTCTAGGATTTATTTTGAGTTATTTTTTGTCAGTTTGTCATTGACTTGATAACGGTCTCTGTTTCTTGTAGTCACCATGTGCATAACTTAAAAAAGTGTAAAAATTGTGAGCAAAAACAGTTTTGAAGTTTTTGTCTGAGCAATTTTCCTGGAGGTGGGTCATTAAAAACTTCCGAAGTGGCATCTCTGAAGTTAATATTTATAAACCATTCCTTTTTTCTCATGTGCTATTAGTAAAATGATTGTTTTCTGTTCTTTGAATAGGTAGCTGAATCAAAATTGGCAAAATTTGTTGAAGACATTATAGTTCCTCCACGGATGGTTGACATAATTGTTGATGGAGAGGTATCACTGGTTTCTGTATGACAATTTTTTTTTTTTTCGTTCTTGTTATAATTGATATTGTTCCTTCTTAGTGTTAGTTTTGGCACTTCTCATAGTCATCCAAAAACTACTCTTGTTTAACCTTCCTTGTCTTTTCCCAAATCAAGGAGTTTCATTGATTAACCTATCAAAAAAGATTATCAGGACTTGGTTGCTATTAATGTGTAGGAAGTGAATTATGGAACAAATATTGATGAAGGTGATTTGAGAGCATTCTACACCTGTGCCGTCCATTTTGTTGCTGTTAACATACTTGCAATGGAATTTTTGTCTAGGTCAATGATGAATACATGAGAACTCTTGAGATTCTAAGCAAGAAGCTGAAGTTTGTAGAAGTGGATCCTATGGTCAAGGCTTCAAAAGCTCTAAAAGATGTTCAGCCTGAGCTAGAAAAACTACGGCAGAAAGCAGTTTCAAAGGTTATTGACTAGGATTTCCTGATGCATAGGCTGATGATAATTAATTATTTCCCTTTATTATATACACTGTACATCACTACAATATTACTAAGACTAGTTTGATGCCCTTTACAACATTATGCATATCATATACACTAATCTGTAGTTGCTTTGCTGTTTACACCCATGGAGATATTTATATATGGATGATACCTTGTTTAGACTGGTTAGTATTAATTTGTAATAGCTAGTCATTATAACTTAAAGAGGAGATAAATAGAATAACCATCTTTGGTAACAAAGTCTTGAAGCTTAGAGTCCTTGGCGAACCCAAAGCTTTGTTGACATGTAGAGTTGACACTGTCATGTTTTCTGTTTCAATCATATTGTCCACTTCTAATATATGTTGGAAAATACTACAATTTGACATTTTTGTTATTGGTATGTAGGTTTAACACTCGAGCATAATTACATTGAAAAAGAGTACAATTGCATCAACTTGTAATCTAGCGTTTTATTTTGTCCTCTAGCACAGAAGTTGAAGACTGAGGTAATGTGCTAAGACCAAAGATTGCCATGAGGATAGGATTTAAGGACTCTCTTCAACAGCTTTTCTCCTGTTTAGTTGCAGGTGTTGGTAACCTAGGAAAAATTTCACACATTTAATGGGGATTAGACATATGAATTGTAAAGTATTGGGGCCGAATGCTTAATGAATTAAATTTTAACGGTTGCCATTTTCTGCCATATTATCAGTGGATTAATAATCACATATGAAATCTTTATACCATACTTCTTTCTGCAGGTCTTTGACTTCATTGTTCAGAAGCTTTATGCATTGAGAAAGCCCAAAACAAATATCCAGATCCTTCAACAGAGTGTTCTTCTAAAGTACAAGTAAGTAGTGTCTAAATCACTTTCTTAGTTCTTATGTCAGGATAATTTGACAATGGTTTATCATATAATTATTCTGCATTCAGCTGATACTTTTTCTTTTTGGTTTTTTCTTTCTGTGGGTTTGCATTATTATAGCTAACCTGTTAGTTATTCATTTGCTTCTAGATTATATATTCATCCTGTAGGACATGACAATGTGCTGTGTTCGAACTTTCTGTGATGCATTTTTAGTATCTGGCTTGTGAGTTTTATCATAGGTAAATAGTGGTTTTTTACTATATTTGACTTGCAACTGTAACTTCTTTCTATTGCTGCAACTTTCTTATTTTCTTTACTATTGTACTATGAAGTTTCTTGAGATACATTCATTTCCATTCACCATTAACTCTTACGATATGAGTTCTTCTCAAACACACGTGTACTTTTCTTTTTTGAACCTGTTAAGGAACAACTACACCATATCTTAATTGTCTCTTTTGAGTTGCCAATTAGAAAGACTTTGACTCCACATACATTAGAGCAGTTATTTGGGTGCAATTTTTTATATGAGGTTGGGGGTGTGGGGACTTGATCTCTGGACATCCCTCGTGAGAGAGGGGAAGCAAAGGCCATCAGATTGGAAGGCCATTAACTTTAGGTGTATATCCCATCCCTTTCACTTGATCATTTTTTCATAGGTGATCAAGAATTCAAAATTCTTGATCATGAGGTTCAGAGCTTATCTTATACTGTTATTATTTGAGCTGGTCATTTAGCTGTTCTACGAAAGTTAAAGTTCTTGATGGTTGCATGTTTTTCTGTACGCCCATTGGGTTCATTCAGGTATTAGTACCAATTTAGCCCATATTTTCTTTTCTACCTTTATATACTTTATGTTATATAATCACTGGTTTTTTTTTTTTTTTTGGGGGGGGGGGGGGGGTTAGGGAAGGGGTTTTAATCATGGGTGTTTCATGGTATTATATGGAACGTGGCAATGATGATATGCTGTGTACTATTCTACCTTTATATATTCTATGTAGGTATGTTGTTTCCTTTCTCAAAGAACATGGCAATGAAGTGTATACCGAGGTCCGAGGAGCATACATTGACACAATGAACAAGGTTAATGCTAATGAATCATCTCTCTTTTAAACTAGCATTGTTCATAATCTCAAATGAGACTTAAAATTCTCACTTACCCAATTCTATCTTTACGAGGACTTGGCAGTGGTCATTTGCTTTAAACTGTTTGTTACCTTGGAAGTTCCTAATGGTGGATGTACTTCGGATGTTCAATTTTTTCTGTGGAATTTTTACTATAATACACCTAAGCCCTCCTAATCACTCTGAACTTCTCTAGCACATTTTGATAGCTAATCCAGTTGTGCATGTCTTAAAAGGATCACGGTAATTTTTTCATGCAGATGCCTTGGCATTGATATTTTTGTAGAGTATTGAGTGCAGCTACATGCTTTTCAGGTCTTAAGTGCACACTTCCGTGCTTATATTCTGGCTCTGGAGAAACTACAGTTGGATATAGCAACATCAAGTGATTTGATTGGTGTGGAGGCAAGAAGCACTGGTCTTTTTTTAAGAGGAAGGGAACCCCTAAAGAACCGGTCTGCGGTTTTTGCTTTGGGGGAGAGGATAAAAATTTTGAAGGTTTTTCTTTTTCAATATATATTTTAATTTTTTTTCCCTGACAGCTGTGAAAAGGGGTTGATTTGTTAATTCCTGTGGAAGTAATGCATGTAGCTTCTCTTGGCAATCCCACACATATATTTCAATTTCAACTCTTTGGGCATTGATCTCGTTCCTTTATGAAAATATTATTCTCTAGATTGACAATTATTAGTTGCTTCCTTTATATAATGTAATTTCATCTGGCACATTAAAATTCCTAGGAGCTAAATGTTTCATTGTAATGTTTAAGGGAATCATTCAAACATACTTCCAGCGTATTTAAGTTTCCTTCTTTTTCTAAAAAATTCCTTTATTTATTAAAAGATTTATATTAGTATTCCATGCAAGTGAATCCAACTCAAGTTCAAATTTTTTTCTTTTTTTTATTAGCATTACAGTTTATAGTGACTTCTTCAAAACTCCTAGACAGATGCATTATATTCTTTACATGAGTTGTGGAAAAGTCAGTTGCGCTCTAGGGCTGGCGGGGGAATTATGGGCTGGAATCCTTAGTAGAGCCGGGCTAAAATGGGTTATGGCTAGGAGTGTGGTGGAGGTACTTGCATGCTGGAATAGATCTCACAATAGCGCTCAACTGGCAGCAGTGTGGCGGATGATACCTTTGTGCTTAATGTGGTGTCTATGGTTGGAAAGGAATGAGAGGTGCTTTAATGATAAGGAGCGTGGAGTGGGGGAAATCTGGAACTTTTTTGTATGCTCTCTGTTTCAATGGTTTTCTTCTATTGTTCTAAAGGGCGGGAATGTTCATGAGTTTCTATTTTCTTTATAGCCCACTAGAATGTAACTAGATGTCTCACTTTGTATACTTCCTGTGTACTTGGGCATTGTCTAGTTTCTTCATATTCAATAAAGATTATTACTTAACAAAAAAAACTTTTCACTCATTCAACCAATTGTCTTCTATATACAGATTTTTTGAATTGGACCTTTTTCACTAGATTTCTTGTATTTTTTGGTTTTATTTTATTTTTATTGGTATAGATTGCATATATATGGATCCTGTATCTAAAGCATTGAACTATTTTTATCTGGTTAAATATTTATTGCTCAATTGGATCTAGAGATATGTGTACCTTAGTGATTTCTTCATTGAGCATCTTAGGAATTTGAGGTTGGTTGGAGATTGGACTATTTTGGACAAATATTCCTCCTCCTCAGCTGCTGGATTCTTGGACTGTAGTAATCAGATGATGAACTTCATTTTTCCTTAATGCAGTTAATTAAAAACGTCAGAGGATGAAAAATTGTAAAAGAGGATCAAAAACATGTAAAAACTTATTGAGTCTCTGCACTTCTTGATTAGTTTTGTTAAAAGAATAATTTAAAGTATATCTTGTGTTCTAAAAGAACTAGTTTATATGGTTCAATTTTGGGGTACATTTTTGGAACTTGTGTCTTATCCTTTTTCTTATATTTCATACTCTTATTATTTTTTTTTTTTGTTATTATTTTCAATTTTAAAAATGCATCTAAGACAGTTGTGGTAGACACTGTTACTTAATTGCTTTCTGATGCCATGGTTTGAAATTATCAGGAAATTGATGAACCTGCTTTAATTCCTCATATAGCCGAAGCCAGCTCCAGCAAGTATCCTTATGAAGTGCTCTTCAGGAGTTTGCACAAGCTGCTTATGGATACTGCTACTTCTGAGTACTGTGGAGTTTGCTCATCCCATTTATCCTATTTTCCAAATGATCATGAATTCTAATCCTCTCATGATAAACATTTTGACATTTTTGTCTCTCGTCTACAGGTATCATTTCTGTGATGATTTCTTTGTTGAGGAATCCATGTTTTATGAGATTTTTGCAGGTAATTTATGAAATGAGTTCCAGTGGTTCTTATCAAGTTCTATTAGAATTATTTATTAAAAAACACTGGAGACCATGACGTGTGTGTTTTTAATTAAAAAAACCATAGTTAGAAAAGAACATGCATTGAAGGCATTTTTCTTATATTTGTTGTCCGAAAGCAATAAGATAGATTAGTGATTTTTCACATTGTCTTTGAGATTATCAGGTCCATTCGCTGTCATTGATGAGCATTTCAATTCAATACTTCAAAATTGTTATGATGCTATTGGCTTAATGCTCATGATTCGGATAATACATCAACACCAGGTAGTGATCCGAACTCTAATAATAATAATAATAATTATTATTATTATTATTATTGTTGTTGTTGTTGTTGCTGTTGTTATTGTTATTGCTGTTGTTATTGTTGTTGCTGTTGTTGTTGTTCTTCTTCTTCTTAGAATCTTAAGTGAAGAACAATTATCAAGATGTTTAACGGATTCAGAATTTGTTGCCTATTGTACTCGTTCTTTGCTTCTTCTTGGTGTTTAAGGAATTCTGAACTTGTTGCCTAACTTGTTATTTACTGCTGCTGTGTCATTGTATGATATATGCCTTTTGTACTGTAGAGGCCTAGGCACATCTGTATATGTGCATTCTGTATGGTGTACCTCATAAGTTGACTAGTTGATTTTCATTGATGCTCTATCTGATGTTTCAGTTGCTTGGCATTCAATTATCTAGGTGTCTGCATCGCCATGGCATTGTTATTCTTCATCCAATTGAGTTATTATTTGCTTGTATAATAGTTGGATTATATGTTGCACTGAGATTTCAAATCACGTATAACGTTAGAATATCTTTAAGAAATTTTCATATACATGTTAATGCTTCTATCCAAGGAAACAAAAATCCTTTTAAGCATCCATCTGATGTTGGTATGTGGATTACAGGGTGGATTGAATCCCTTATCCTCATTCCAGCACTTGGTTTTGCCAAAAACTTACAAATCCTCATTCCAGCACTTGTTTTTGCCAAAAACTTACAAATCCTTATTCCAGCACTTGTTTTTGCCAAAAACTTACAAATCCTGTGTGAAATGATGCTTGAAAGAAGTGTGGGCTGTGATTGATTTGAGATTGTGGAATCAAATATTGAAAAGGCAAATATATTTTAAGTGATTTTTTTCTGCATACTATCCTATTCAAACATATTTCTGCCTGTCTTAGAATAGTATTTTGATTTTAGCGGAGTGTCCAATACAATTATCATTATCATTACTCAAACTGTGTTGAATAGTGATCCTGTTTGTGGTTAATTTGTCTACTGACATTGTTTTCCTTTTCAGCTCATTATGTCACGGCGACGGATTCCATGCTTGGATTTATATCTAGACAAGGTCACTGTCTTTTAATATGAATATCATGTTTATCTTTTGAGCTTCCTTGTGATGTGCTACACGGTTCTGCCTATAGATACATTCGCACAATTTTTGTAACTAGGAGAGGCTGCCCCTGATACTTGATAAGGGGCAATATAACTAGGAAAGTGGTCAAGGACCAAAACGTTGAAATAATTTTTTTTTCTCACCAGTTAATTTCTCCATTTTTATGGTCATTAGCTTTTATGTCATTTTTTTTTTTTCCCATCAAGAGCTTACCAGATATGAAAGAAGAGGAAGAAAATATGGTTCTTGAATTGACATTCTTTGCCAACGAACTCTAACTAAGGACCTAATGTTGTAGGGTGAAGACCTATTGGCTGCTTTATAAATTACACAGACAGAGGTATAAATGAGAACAAATGTCCTCTTTGCCTCCTTGTCTACCTTTATTTATCCTGGCAATGCTTCTAAACAAGTTAGAAAACCTCCTTTCCATAGCAGCACAAAAAAACATCTCTTCCTATTGCTGCACTACCAGGTGACCTCATTGGTCTATAGCCTTTCTTGTACCACTTTAGGCCATTTGGATCTAATGGCTCACTTCAGAGTTTTCCAGCCACCAAAACTTGGATTAAAAAACAGGGAGTTCTTCATGGAATTGGCAGTGTGATGTTTCATACCTGCATAATACTTTTTAGTTTGATTCCCAACCATTTGGGGATTATTATTGTTGCTCTCTGTGACTTTTGACTTGCCAATTTTCCTCAATGTTTTTCGTGTTGATTTTATTATCCATTGTCTAGAATGGCTATTTACTAAATGTAAGATTCTTTAATGTTAAGTCTTCTATATGGACAAGCATAAGGAGACACCAAGAAAAGGAAAGGAGGTCCTGCAAAATGGGACGGGAGTAGAAAATTGTTTTTTTTTAATAAATAAACAAATTTTATTAAACAAAAACGGATGTCAAAAGCCAGTATTACAAATAGGCAAGATGCCCTAACTAGGTAGGCACACTAGAGACAAGGAACTCTCGAAGAGCCATGCCATTGAAGTCAACAGCAATAGCCCAACTACATAAAGTTCTAAAAAATAAAGTTTTAAGCTCTTCCAATGATCTCGCCTGGTCTTCAAAAGTCCTTTCGTTGCGCTCTTGTCACAAACACCACATAATGCAAAGAGGGATCATCTTCCATATAGCTTTAATAGGTTGCCGACCTCTCAAGCTTGCCCAACAAGCCAAGGCTGCCTCCACGGTTTTTGGCATGACCCAAGCCATATCTAGTCGTCCAAAGACTTCATTCCAGATATTCCTTGCTGTATCACAATGCAAGAGAAGGTGCTCCACCGATTCACCGGCTCCTTTGCACATGCAACACCAGTCCGCGATAATAATCCTCATTTTCCTCAAGTTGTCGGTGGTCAATATCTTACCTAAGGAGGTTGTCTAGACAAAAAATGACACTTTGGGAGGGGCCTTGTGATGCCATATCTTTCTCCAGGGAAACTGAATAATAGGCTCTTGGGTGGGGGCCTTATAAAATGATCGCATGGTAAAAATACCTTTACATGCAAGGGACCACCACAGAGTATCCTCTTATTGTCTGTTTGGTCTAACAGAGTAGATAAGGCTGTAAAAGTCTGCGAAACTGCTCATTTCCTAGTCTTGTACCCTCCTGCTAAAATTGACGTTCCAAAGTAGTTGTCCCTCCACTGCCTCCATGACTTCTGCTACCGAGACATCCTTGGCACTTGCCAACTGGAAGAGCAAAGGGAACAAATCTTTCAAGGCCTTGTCTCCTCTCCACACCAGACATCACTCCATAATTTTATCCTAGAACCCGTACCCAAATGGAATTTAGTGAAGCGACTAAACGCCCCCCACCCTCTTCTTATGTGTTTCCATAAACCAACTCCATATGCCCCTCTCATAGAAAATTGTTGAAATTGTTTTGGTTTGTGTCTTGGATCTTTCCTCACCACAATTAAAATGCTGACCTATTCTGAACTAAACTTGAGCAGGTCAATATTTCTCTATGGCCCCGTTTCAAGATGGTATTTGACATGCATCTCAATAGCCTGCGCAATGCAAATGTTAGGACGTTATGGGAAGATGATGTTCACCCTCACTATGTCATGAGGCGTTATGCTGAATTCACAGCTTCACTAATCCGCCTCAATGTTGAATATGGAGACGGGCAGGTTAGCACCGAGAAATGAAGTCGTGAAATATATATATATATATATATATATGCTTAGTTTTATGATGAGATCAGCTTCTAAAACATGTTATTCCTTAACACTGCAGCTTGAATTGAATTTGGAAAGACTGAGAATGGCAGTTGATGACTTGCTTATCAAGCTTGCAAAAATTTTCCCGAAAACAAAACTACAAATTGTGTTTCTGATCAACAACTACGATATGACAATTTCTGTTTTGAAGGTAAGTATTTCCATCTCATTCTGTACTGGAAAATGATATCTACATAATGGTATAGGTGGTGGTTTGGGCGTATCATAGGAAGAAAATTTTCTATTTTCTTTCCAAGAATGTTCTTGGGCAAGTTTGAAGTTTGCTTCCATTATAATGCCTTTTGGATAGACAGCATATTCGCTTCTATATGTTTCTCAATAAATTTGCAATGTCCTCGGGCTGTAAGTCACTGTGAATTTTATCATGTTCGTTGGATTTCAGGAAGCTAGTCCAGATGTTGGGAAAATTCAAATGCACTTTGAGGAACTGCTGAAGAGCAACACTGCGTTATTTGTGGTAATTGCCTACCAAGAGCTTTTAGACAATGTTTAGCTGCAAAAGGAAAACTTCGTTATTGATCTTGAAAGAATTGTAATTAAGATAGCCAGCGAAACTTCCTTTTTTGTTTTTGTTGTGTATGGTTATTATTAAAACACATTGGGAAGCCGTGTTGTTGATATCATTACTTTTCAAAACTAAATATTTTTTCTAATTCAATGATGACTGCCTATGTACCGTTTGTAGTGTTCTAAGACAGTAGAGAGTGTCCCCATCTCCTTTCAACCGTTGTCTTGATTCCTGTCTCAACAGATGGTTGATATTTTCAACAATAATCCTCTTTTAGGATATTGTATTGCTTGAAACACTCAAAAAACAAATTTGATGTGTTGCATCAGTGGCAAGAACTGCTTCGTTGACTGATCCCCTCAGGAAGCTTCTTGGGAAGTGTGAACTGGTTCATATGTGCAAAATGTGCTGAGAGCTGAATTAAAGTTTGAAAACAATTAAATGCCTATTCTGGAGCTCTCTTTTGTTTAGGCCTTTCTGCCCTTATGTCTTTTTCCTTTTTTGTTTGCATTTTTTATTTAATTTGTTTTTCTCCTTGCAGGAAGAGCTGCTACTAGAGCATTTCAGTGATTTAATAAAGTTTGTAAAGACCCGAGCCTGTAAGTATTTAGAATTAACTGATGCAATGTATCTATAGTCTATTATGTCTATTTAAAGGAAATGAAATAGGTGTTTCCTCTTGTATACGTCCTGTGCACTTGCGCTTTTGCCTATTTCTATCAATATAATTATTACTTATAAAAAAAATGTTCATTTAAAGGAAATGGACTAATTTTGCAAGTTGTTATCAGCGGAGGACCCAAGTTCTGGTTCTGAGAAAGCCATAGCTGTAGGGGAAGTTGAGCCACTTGTGAAGGACTTTGGAAGCAGATGGAAAGCTGCAATAGAGCTGATGCATAAAGATGTCATAACTTCTTTCAGCAACTTACTGTGTGGCATGGAGATTTTGAGGGCTGCGTTGACTCAGCTGCTGCTCTATTATACGAGGCTCACGGATTGCATAAAGAGGATTGTTGGTGGATCCTCGCTGAACAAGGATCTGGTGTCCATATCTTCAATCATGTATGAAATTAGGAAATACTCCAGGACCTTCTAAATCCCATTGTTCAGGCTGTTGTACCTGTTTTGAATCATAACCCGATTGAATTTGGATGGTCAATTTTTTAGGATTAAAAATATTTAAATTTGGGTTAATATTTCTTCTGATCTGCAACAAATATTATATACATGTGATGGTACGTACGGTCCCTCTTTTTTCTTTTTTTTGAAAGAAAAAGTACATGTATTTACTCCCTCCCCCTTATTAAAAATTCTATGTGCAGTCCTTTTTGTGCACTCTTTTGTGCACTTCAGTGATATGATTGGTTGGATATTAAAAAAAAATTAATCCAGCCAATCATATCAGTGGAGTGCGCAGGGAGTACGCAAAAATGACTGTATGTAGCATTGCTCATTTTACGTAAAAATTTGTAAAAGTTGTAATGGTAAGTTGTTTTAAGCATCCTCATGCTGCATGCATTTTTTGAACTTCTCCTATTACATATTAAAATGAGAATTCCAATTTACAGTATCTAAAGCCTGCATGGCTGAGATTGATCACTCTTATTTTTTAAAATCCGAAACTGCTGAGAGAGAATGTTTCTATTTAATAGCTTGTAAAAACAGGAATATCATCAACCTTCCTCACATGTATTATAACACAGGCAATATATCACGTTAATTTTGGTTGTGTTAATATTATTATTATTATTTTGAAAGAAAATATCCTCAATCTCTTGTCTTCTTATTTAATTACGACGGGGTACAAATTTTATTTGTTGGATTTACTTTCTTGTACCAACTCAAATGGGGGTGGGGTTTGAACTCGGTTATATATCTCATTTAGAGAACAGACCTAATATCATCTGGTCTAAAAGACTTTGAAAATATTAAAAATTTTATGTACCATATTACTATTTTACTTTCTTTTCACTAAATAAGACATTTATCACAATTAAATGATCATTTATTACATATTTTTTATTATTTAATAATAATAACTATGACATATCTTATTTAATAAAATGAAAATAAGATGATAATGTAGTATATAGCTCACTCTAGAAATAGATAGTGTTCTGAGCGTATTGTATTTATTTTGTCGTGCGAGGGGTAGTAAAAGACAATAATCGGGCACTAATAAATTGGGTTTTGCAAGCATCATGATCAATATATAGAAGTTGAAGAATTTCTCATACGTCTTTTCATAACAACTTGACTAGACAACATTTTCTGATCAGTTGAAAACCACGAGACAAGATTTTGATCATTTTCAGGAACATTAATTTTTTTTTTTTTTTTTTTTTTTTAATATCATGGACAGAATAAGCATCTGGCAAAAGTAAGCATTACAGTCTCAAATTAAAAGCATAGTAGAATTAAGTATCATATCCACTCTCAACCAGCAATGGATGGAGAGTGAACCTTAGTCGTCATAAGTAGCATCCTACTTACAATCCAATCCATAGGCTTATACATATAATTAAAGAGTAGCAAGTTCCGTTCCGAGAGAGAGAGAGAGAGAGAGAGAGAGAGAGAGAGGATGGTAATGCTCTGGTGGTGATGGTGATGATGAAAGATGGGAGAGATTGAAGAGAATCGACCTAAGTCCTAACCATGGTTGGTGGGTCAGTGGAGAAGAACCCAAGGGAACCAAAATATCTCCCCGGGTTTCATGCAGATGCTTTGAGCTAGCTCCACATCCATAGATGGAGCTCTCAAAAGGATGACATTAAAACCTAAATGCATAAAAACAAACACTATCCCTCCTAAAGTTCGTTTTTTTTTTCAGTTAAAATGGGGCTAAAACTCCCTTGTCTAGCCACAATGAATTTACCAAGTACCAAAAAAGAAAAAAAAAGAAAAAAAACTAGAGTTAATGATTGCCTCCCCTTACCCAAAGGGAAGATAGTTGATTAGACGCACTACTTAAAAGTTGAAAAAGTTGAAGTGAAGTTGATAAAAGCAGTAATTTTAAAGACATGATCACTGGTCCTAGCACTAAATTCTTAAGAGACTAGCTATGTTAACAGACAAAAAAGCCGGGGCGCCATTCCATGCGCCCCTGATTTTGCTAAAACTGCCTCTTTGATCATCAGAGGCGATTAGCTGAAGTTGGAGGGATTAGCCATTCCAAAACTTAAAATTTTCAGAGTGAAAGGTTCGCAGTATAAGTTGTTCAAATTTACAGTTTTTGCAAACCATATTATGATTTTTGTTTAGCCTTTCCTGGGCTAAAGTTACAAAGTAGTTTTCTTTCTACTCAGCCTTTCCAGGGCCAAGGATTCAAAAACTATATCCCAACTAAGCTAATTCCAAATAGCTTGAGTTGGTGGTTACACAAATGCTTTTGGTTCTCTTCAAGGAACCCTTTTTTCAAAAAAGATGCAGAAGGGGAAAAATGCATGACACCCACCAATTCTGGAGGTGATTTTTATAGCCCCTATTGGGGGCCATAGATGTGTGCAAAAGCCCAAATGACAAGAATGGGCTTGTGCATGTTAGACACTGACAGAGTGACAGAGAGAACCATGGTTAGGCCGAAGGTTGAATTGAGACTTCAAGGAGCAACTGGGAATTTTGATACATGTAGCTGATGCATGTAGTACTGAGATGATGAATCTCTAGCGATGAGGTATTGGTGCAGGAAGTGCCATGGTCACGCCTGAGGCACAGCAAAACAAACTGTCAAAGATGTTAGTAACTCTTTTGAGTTAAAAAAGACACACAAAGTTAACAATATTTGAAACAACTCTTAACAACTACTTATAAAAAACATTTGTATTCATTAAACATCAGCTAGCAATTGAGACAACATGCATGCCTCCAAGACCGTACGTAGATTTAACATGGTATTAGTACGTACGTGTTTCTGGTAACACACATTTATATATTCAGTTGTACGTTGAAATTTCATTCAGAAACTGACCTGCATGAGTCTAAACTCGATCATGGGCATATTCATGACATGTTTATATATAATTGATGGCAGCTACTAGCTAAGCTAGCTAGGGCAGTGAAATATTCCTCCCATTAGGTTTATCGGTAAAAGAATTTCTATATATAATGTACATTATCCTTGTGATCTATTTGGTTAATTTATCGGTTACAAGAAATAATTTCTACATTAACGCTTTAGAATCGACAAAAATTTTTGAAGTTTTGGAATACTGACTGACATGCATGCAAAATGCCCAAATTTTTCTAGTGCTTATTTTCACAATGCATCCGCCTAGATATCGACTGCATATCCAGTTTGAGAAATACTAAGTACCAAACCAAAAGCATGATCGTGTTTATGGAGTGAAAACCTGATTGCGAGGCCGGCGTAGGTGCAAGAGACATGGGTGCACCATAATGCTGTGGGTAACCCCCACTTGAGTTGATGGCCGAGTACTGAAACAAGTGATGTGGGTAATTGACACCATAACCCTGTCCAGAAGCGTAGCCATTGGCAGCTCCACCACTTCCTTCTCCGAACTGGAGATACGGGTAGAAGCCCCCCGATGCAGCTGCGCCGGTGATCATTCCGCCATGCCCGGTTCCGTACATGGGAAATTGGGCTGTTGTACCTCCATACACGCTATAGTAGCTCTGTCCCATGATAACAAAAATTCAAGCCAGCTACTTAGTTTTTCTCACATATAATTAAGCATATATATATATATATATATAGTTATATTCCATTTTCCGCTTTTGAGGTATAATTTAGTGTTGTCATGAAATGTGATCCTTCGTTATTGGTCATTTATTTCATGGCGCCTAAAATTATGGGTCCAAAGTAATTAAGATCATGAGTCACATGATTGAAAAAATTACTAATTAAGATTATAATTAACCAAGTTTAACATGTGATTGTATATTTTTTTCGGTTGTACCATCTTGGAGATTATTATGTCTGGTTGACAGCAACCTACGTACGTAGGAAGAAGAAAATCCAAAGTTTAATTTGTTCGCTTATGTTTTCTTGCCAGTCAACGTACATAGCATCGAGGAAAACAAAACAATCATAGAGTCTTTTGGAAGACTGTGAAAGTGCTACGTTCTGATCATGAGAGTGTGGACCACAAGTCTTAATCTAAATATGTATAAAGGAGAGAAAGACAGACCTTTGTTCTCTCCTTCATTCTTTGTTACTTGTATATATAGTTTGTTGATCATCAACCACATTGATTTATAATCCGCTAACTATTATATATAACATATAATTAAGGACCCAAGCACTAGAATCATGATATAGTACCGTCGCGTTTATGCTTGTTTAGTGACTCATTTTCTCACATTTTCATATTTTCTTTTATACTTCAAATTATCATGCCAAAAATGGGAAATAGGAGATTAATAAATATTTTAAATAGGATATTATTGATTTTTTATTTTATTTTTTAAAAAAGACAGATTTTAAAAGAAATGCTAAGTACTGGACCATTGCTCAGTTTGGCTACCCGGACATCTGGGCAGCTATATATGGTGTTGGTCTTAAATAAAATTCAAATCTATGGTTGGAAATAGTACTGGTTGGCAGATGAAACCTTGGGTCACTGATGAAGTGGAATTAATTGGATGCTGACGGCTGAACCTAACTCATTGCCGTCCCTTTAGCTTCACCGACTCATGTGGGCTAGCTGAATCCCAAATGAATGCGCTGTTAATGATTTTCACTGATTTTGAAAGATTAAAAAAAGTAGTAGTTCTAGTGAATATACTGTTGAAATTAAAGACCTGCTAACTATTTATATTACTATAAATGAATCCGGGAATTTAAAAAATAAAAATAAAATAGATCAAAGAAAGATGGTCGAAAACGGTCTGACCATTTTGGTCAGAGAGCATAGTCTCTTGAACCACGAGAATTTTCATCTTATTTTAAGGGAAGACGGCTTCTAGGAAAATCAGAACATTAATGATGCCTTTGTCCAAGAGTTATAGCTTTTACAGGGGGAATGCTCCTCCTTTTTTCTGTTCGTCAAAGCAGGTCTGTCATTATGCAGTACTGTTGAAGGGATCCTTTAGGTATTAGAAGGCCATATTTTCTTTTGATAAAGAAAAGTGTGTTTGTATATGTCTCCTAAAAGTATGCTTCCAGAGGCATCCTAAGAATTAACTAAATAGTGCTGTGCGGGTAAAGAAATAGAAGAAAAGGGTGAAGTTTGTACAAACCGTGGGATAACTGTAATCTGGAGAGTATGGAGAGTACCTGAAATAGAGATCAAAGAATTACAGTTAGAATCAGAAGACATGGAAATAAGTAATTCAAACAGCTTCCAAACGAAGCAGTTCAAATTTTCGAAGCACATAATTAAAACAGCTGAGAGGCCTACCCATCATCGTATGAATGTCGGAGGAGGTTTTTTTTTTTTTTTTTTAAATGGGTTAGGGTTATGCAGTCGTACAGTCGAGGCACATGCACATATGTTGTTGTTTTATTTTTATTTTTTAAAATTTTTATGGGCTTGGGGCTTGCATTCATGAACAGTCGAGGCACATGCATGTGTTCTCGACGTGTTTCTTGCAAAAGTACATGATATATGACATGTGATGGTGCTGTCATGACAGTGCAAATATTGGATGTCGCTTATGTGCATGCATGAATGCTATCGTGGTTACAACACGCTTTAGTCTTTACAAGTGGGTTCAAGAAGAGAGAGAAAAAGGGAGGGAGGGACCATGATAATGGGAAAGAATGAACATGCGAACATGAATGCGTGTGTGTGTGTAGAGAGAGAGAGAGATTCATGAAAGAGTGGCTAGCGTGATGGATGAGTATGCTTGATCGTAAGCCAAGTTTAATGACTTAGGGTTGGTGTGCATAAGTTGACAATGCACGTGCTGCTTCCCATGTATACGTACACAGAAGAGAAGAAAGAGGTGTAAAATAAAGAGCATATTCATACCCATAAAGATTGTAAGGTATTCCTTGTTGGATGGCATAATGAGGGAAGGTTGCTGCTGAAGGAAAAGTTGTTCCCACTCCCCCTCCAAACCCTGTCTGAAAAGAGCCCATTACCCTAAAGTTCCTGCCTGCTCCTCCTGTTCAATTCATTATAACAAATTTTTATAACATCTTTTCTTTTATGCTAAAATCATCAGTAATAAAAATGAATGTTTCTTGGAAAGAAGAAACCTGTATGAATTTCGAAAGAAGAAAATAAAAGAAAATGCATGATCATGGCCGTACGCGCGTATATATGTTGCTATGAATGTGTATTTGAATACGCCATATGAGAGATAGCTTAAGGAAAATATCATTTTGAAGAAGAGACTGGGTTTTTCGTATGTTCATGTGAAAGACAATTTCTGCAATGTATTGGCTGAAATGTATGGTGGAACTCTTGCATGGAAACGCAGAATATCACCTTTCTGTTTGGAAGAATATTCATACTGCATTTGATATTAATTTATATGCGTTCTCAAAACAGAATATTTTCGGATGACAGATCACTACACATGAGATCGCTTTTAATTCAGTCCAGATAATTAGTGAGGAATATCCATCACAACAAAGCTTGGTCGCAGCGTAGACGAATAATTGTGGAAATTACAGATATCAATTCATCTGATCAACACATCAACAAGTAAAAGCTAAGGAAGATTTCGTGCAGCTTTTTCCAGATCTGATTACCAAATCAATATTATGATAAAACCCCATAGTGACGAATAATTTCTCGGAAGGAGAGAGAAGAAGAAAGGAAAACAAAAAGAGCGGTATACCATTCTTTGGTGTGGAAGGTTTGGATCTCTGAACACCCAAAGAAGCGAGATTGCAATTAGCCCTCCGACCATCTATCACAGGAGCAGCATCAACACAAGCTCTCATGGCGGATTCGGGTTCTCGAAAAGTAACCTAAAACAGAAATTGCAAGAATTGATCTCCATTCACATGAAGACTATCGAAAAACATGTTACCAATTGGCAATATCTAGTTTTCTTGTTTCTTTAGTATTTCCATTTCGTTGAGAAATCCATAACTAGATCTTTCATTTGTTTTAAAAGATCTGCTACTGATACAATACAGCAAGGAAGAATGAGATTATTATAAGTTCCTACAATTTATATATATAGCAAGAAAATGTGAATAGAAAGTGAAAAAAAGAATCACAAAAGATAAAAAGGAAGCAATAACATCATACAAATCCATAGCCTTTAGATCTCCCAGTGGCCTTGTCAGTAATAACAACAGCCTCCAAGATCTCACCAAACTGTTCAAAGTACTTCTTCATGGTTTCCTTCTGGGTCTCCCAAGCCAACCCTCCAACAAACACCTTGGTGTAAGTGGTATCACCGAACTGTCCTGCCAAATTAGCCGGAGTCATCTTTATCGATCAGCCCGAGTCACTTCTCAAAACAAAAAATTCACACTACCCTCGATCGAGAGCTCTCTCTTTATAATACAGCTAGGCTAGCTAGAACTCTCTTCTCTTCTCTTCTTTCTATATACTTCCTCGATCTTTCGACCGGCCTAGCTAGCTCAAGATCAGTCGTCAAAAACTTCTGTGTATATGTACGTGCGTGCGTGTGTGCTTTGTGTTAATTAAAGAGTCCTAGGAAGAAGCACTCAATCAGTGTGTGAGGCACAAAAATTAGACGGATGGAGGAATAGCCAGGTGGTGTGTGGTACAAGCTGGATGATGAAGAGGAAGACCCACTAAACCTAGATGGATGGATCTCTCGAGGATTTTTAGATAGAGGCCAGTGAATTCGGTGGTGTGTGGTTTGTTTTTGATATTTGATCAGAGGGTTAATTAGGTCAGAGATCAAAAGAGAGAGAAAATGAGAGGGAAGAGAAAGCAAAAGCAGGCAAGGAAAAAAAAAAAAAGAGGAAAGGCCCTCTCTCATAATACGGACATGAATTATATACACAGCAGCCCCACCTCTAAACATTATTTTCCTTAAAAACTATTACCCTCTCACGCTCCATTATGACGTGTGTTCGCTACGTGAATATGATTGACTGATATTATTTGGCAAAGTGCAAGGAGACACGCTCAATGATGAGCGTGGGAGTGGGCTTCATAGTATTATTATGTCTCTCATAGGCTTTAGCTAGCTGTACGTTTGGTTATTTTAAGCAATTTTATGACAACTACGTAACTGGCCATACAGAACTGTGATCATGCTCAGAGCCACCCCTGTTGGGGTTAGTGGCAGAAACGGAACGGGAAAAGTTGGCAACAGAGGAAGGTCAATGGTCAACTACTAATTACTTGTATAAAAGCAGTGATTCAGTATTAATTATGCTCCATCACAATTAGAAAGTAGTGATCAAGACGCATTTTTTTTTATCACCATGCCTTGGTTCGACATGACAACTGAGTTGGGGACCATAAAACTTGTGCCTTGTTAATTTAAAAATCAATAAACAGTACAATTTGGGTCGAGTTGATGAGTTGGAAAAGTGGCATATATATATATATATATGGGTGACTTAAATCATAGATATATACGTTAGCTGCAGCCACTTTATGGTATATGTATAGAGGGATTTTTGTGGGAAAATGGAGGAAAAACTACAAGTATTTATTCATCATAGAGCACATTAGTACAAGTACTATTAATTTGACCATTTACTTGGTCAGATTTTCTGAATTATATAAATCGGGATTAAGGTGGCCTACTTCCTAAAAACATATTGGTATATCCGCCTATGGTACTCGCCCAAAGAGTTGATTCCCTCGGGCATAATTGATGATCTTGGGCCCTAACAATCCCCGATACAACAAAGATTAGAAAATGTTAAGCTGAGGGCAAGCCTTCTCATCACACGCCTGGCCAACTCATATGGAAAGAGGTCAAAGATCATATCTGGGGTAACTTCTAATCATCTTAAAATTTAGAATTAAACATTCTTCAAACTCTATACTGACCTAAGAATCAGAGGTTATATCCTCCACACACCAAGCCTCACGTCGTATCTTCTAATTGTAGGTTACGGGCCGGAAGTACTCTTTTGGCAGAGATACAAACACTTCCCCAACAATAACAACAATAATAACAATAATGAAAGAAAACATATGATCTGAATCAAAGTTGTGGTTGCAAAGATGCTGAAAAATTGCAAGCAGATTAGACAAATTACTATTAAATTCGCCAAATAGACGATAAAAATAAGGATATAAATGAACAGATCGATCCAGCAGTGACCACAAACATGGGAAGTTATCGTCCCGATCCTGCATGTCATGCATATATATCTAATATATATAGGTATTGTTAGGAGGCTGATCATGTGGCCGGGGGACTACAAAATTACAAGAACTTAGCTACATATATAGCTAAGTACTATTCCAATTAGTTAATAATTAATTCGAAACCTAATTAATTTATTACATTAATTAATATGATGTATGGTACTCACGTGGCCTCTTATCTATTGGATTTTGCATGTCACATATATTAATGATAGCAACACTATAGCCTCATGGTACGTAGGAATTAACGTGGGAAACTTTAATTTCTCTATCTCTACGGCATACATTTATTTCATCCTATTCATTTGAATGGTTAAATATTATAATATTGTTTGCTAGCTAGCAGTCGATCACTGCCTGCATGTACATGTGTTCTGTGGGGTCAGGGTAATCCTAAGTCGGGGCAGGAATATATATGTCGCGTCCCAAAAATGTCCCTTTGTTGTGTAATACATTATTATTAATTTATTATTATCTTGTTAAACCGGGCGTACATACATATATACATATACATATATATATATATATGTATATATATACAAGGTTGATCTGGTAATTAATTAAGATCCAGAAAGCGTAAAAGGACATATCACCTTTCACTTTTTTAATTCATAAAGTTTACTCTTATCTAGTTTTTTACTGTTATCTGAACATCAACTACCAGCTCATGACATCAATCAACCTAATTATTTAAGAATTCAAACCTACCTAAGAAATTTAAAACACATAACTTTTTTCTTGTCTGTTGATCGACTCCCTCATGATCATAACTTTAATTAATTCATAAGTTGAGTAGGCGTAAGCAATCCTAGCCATCAGATCATGAGATCGACGCCATATATAGGTGTTTTTTATTTCACTTTTTAAATTATGGGATAGTTATCTCAAATCCTTTTAATGTTTTTCTTAAATTGTTGTTTCAAATCCATCGGCACCATCAAATATTATTTCATACATCAAGCAGGCTTTGTTCTGATCATGCATTGACTTATCCTTTTGTTACCTTCTCATGAAAATTCTGCCGAATCTCCCGGCCTTCTTTGTTTCTATATATATATATATATACACACACATATATATCGTTCCAGCTGCATATATGCATGATTGAGCCACATGAAGAGTACTCTTCCAGGCTATATATATATTTACATATGTATATACATATATATATATATAAATAATCGAACATGATTCACTATCTCCCTCTGCGCATCATGTTGGGTACTGACTACAAATTCATGTATCTCGTCCTTTTGTCCACTACTGCCCATCAAAAGAGATCGATAGATATTGGATACCATCATGCATGCGCTATCAGGAATATTTCTTCTGATCACGATCTGTCATATTGTCCCGTAAGGAGTACGATCGCATATCTATTATATATATATATATATATATTGCCGGCCTTTTTTAATTAAGTTCCATATATATTAATTAATTCTTTAATTTAGACATCAAGCATTATTAATACAATAATATTGCAGGAAAACATATATATATATATATATATATATATATATATTACATGAATCTATGTTTTTGATTATCACTTTTGATCTTGCAAACATTAACATTGCTGAGTTCGATCTCCATCAATTAATGTATACATCAATAAGCAAGTTCAAACATCGATCATGATCACCTTCTTATTAATTTCTTGAGTACGGAAATGGAACAAAGTAACTATGTTTTACTGAACGTGGCCGACAGTGAATAAACTCGACGTCCATTACTCATGGACCATTTCTTTAAAAAAATTAAATAAAAAGAGACGAAAATATCTTTTCCAATTGTTTTGAGAAAATGTTGGTGGGTAGTACTTGTCGATCGTAGATGACATGAGCTTTAACCCATGCCAACTCATCATGTGAACTCTCTCTGCCAAACTAGATGAGTTTTTTAATGCTCATTTCATGAGGGTTTACATGTTGGAGCCGGTTTACAAATGGAAGGCCATAATCATGGAGATCGAGGATTTGAACTTTTAGTAACTTTCATGCGCTCATTATTTAAGAATAAAAAAGTAATGTATAGTCATGTTTATGTATTTTTTATACACTTTATTAATATGATTGGTTCTATTATTTTTTTAATATAAAATAATTATTTTAAACAAATTAAATTAATAGAATGTACAAAAAATATATAAGAAATAAATAAATATATATATATATAGCAGCACTACTTAACGAAACAATGAAAACTAATAAAACCTTTAAAATTGTGATAAAAAATTATATATATATATATATATATATAATTATATATTTCATAAAGTTAGAACGACTTGTAACAACAATAATTCGAATAGTGAAACCATTACGTTGTCGGTTTCATCGAGGACGTTAAGGTTTTTGGGGGATGATTTTGGTCCGAAAGGGTCCAATACTAGAGGGCCACGTGCTTGGGACAGGAAAGCGAACGGGAATGGCAGTATCGAAATAAAAGAAACAAATAAGTGCGTTTTAGTTAAAAGGAAAAGTTGATTGAACCTTTATGGGGGGTACCCTCCTTCGATTCCCAGTGGAGACAGGCCTACCAGTACCAGACGTCCCTTCAATATTACGATAATAATCAAATCTTATACATCAAAGGATCTCTACTCCAAATTCCTTGATATTTTTAGCAGCTATTCAGATTATACGCGACACAAGGACCATGAATTTTGTATAAAATTTAATTTCTATAATTTTTTATTTTTTCTTTTCAAATTAAATTCTAATTAGGCACATTAGTTTGTCATAATTCCTATTAAAATTATAAGAAATCTAAAATATTTATATTTTCTTTATTTAATCAAATTAATGTGTTCAATGCATGTGAGAAAAGAGGAACTGCACGTGACAGTAGGGAATGAGAGAGGAGTAGAGGATGGGGGAGGGTGGGGACTGTGGGGTAGTATCTGGCAGTTGGGGCAGCTGTCTCCAACTTCTTTGACCAAAGAAAGCGACTATTATCCAGACGGCAATGCAACCTCGCACATTCTCTCACACACACACTCTCTCTCTATTTTTATGTCCGCAAGGGGAGAGAGAAAGAGAGAGAGAGAGAGGAGGGGGGGGGGGGGGGGGGGAGTGAGAAAGAGCCAAGAGGTACAGTTGTCTGTGTTTTGTGCGTGTGACCAACTCATACCACATGCCTGTCTTTCAGCTTTTATCTGTTCTCACACTTCTGTGGAGCCCACTGCCAGCTCGGTTTCGCTCACACCCACTTGCTCTTTCTAGTATCTAGTATCTACCATTAATTGTTCTGCTTCTTTCTTTTTTTCTTTTTTTTTTCTTTTTTTTTTTTAGTTTTTGTCGGGAAGTTTAGTATCTGCCAGATAATTGTGAATTCTGTCCAACTTTTCACTGTTTGGTATGAATAAATAATCTGCAATGTATACTATAACATAATTATGAACCAAATAAAAAAATAAAAAAGATTTTCCGGATTTATATTGTTTATTTGTTGAAAAATATACGGAAGATAGATATGTGATTGAACGAAAAAGGAAAAAAAGAGAAAACAAGAAGGAAAATAAATATGATTATCAACCATATATACGGAGTAACGGAAGATATATGGAAATAAGATCCCGGATTCTATGGGTGTTTGGAATGATAAAGGTGTTCGTGCTTTCCTCTGATAAGACATCAATGAAGACATGGCCATTAATTTACGGATCATAGGTCTTCATGTGTGCATGGGCTGACTTTGGGCTACTTCCCAAACAGTCACTTATGGCTTGCCCATTTGAAACCTTACTACCTAGTCCATGTTTTAAGCGGGCCAAGATTGGACTATATTCTTCAGATAATGAAGGTCCGGAAAAATTATTGGGAAGGATCCGATTAACTCGAAATCTAAATCTATTCGGGAGCGACCATGTTAACATAGAAAAATATGCTTTAATGACCAGAAAACTTCCGGAGATATATATTTGGGACACCAAAACGTACTTGATAATGCCGGCTTCAATACTTATACAGTGGCTAATTCTTCTATGCCAATTGTCAGTCAAAAAAGGGAAGAAAAGGGGCTTTTTCTTCTTGTTTTCATGGAAAGAATGATACAAAACAACCACCCTGATAACCAAAACAATCGAGCGACATTGAGCAGGACTTCCCCGACAAAAAGAAAGATGTGATTCGAACCTTCAAGGCACAAGCTGAATAATGTCCAGTTAAGACATATCCTCATGGTAAAGATGAAGTCCAAGCCCAAAGCGTGCACAAGCTCGACGAAATGCCATTGCTTCTGCCTTCTGAATAGGATCCCCATAACTTGTGTCAGCTACCGAAGCAGTTCCTGTCGACTCTCTAAATAACTTATGGAAGAAAGCAAAAGGAAAAAACAAAAGTCAGCTCCTCTCTTTTGTTGCATTACCCTCACACACTCTACCACCACCACAATGTACCAACTGAATACAAATCATGATTCTTTCTAAGTGATTATTTTCAATAAATTGCACGGATAATACCGTGCATCTCTGAATGAAATGTGAATTGTGAACCTTCTATGCCAACTGTAGCCTCTAAAACCTCAGAATAGAGAAGTTCGAACAAGTAATTGGTCTGAAAGTATTCAATCAAAACTTGCAAGTGGTCCTTTTCAACTTCATAGTCACTGACTACCCAATACATCTTCAACAAAGAGTATCTAAGATAATCTTGTGAATGGTAGTGAATAGTTTGTGAAGTAATCTTAGAGTGTTGGCATTGCCAAGTCCAAAATTTGGATAAAAGTTGAGGTTTGGGCTAAAGCCAAAACCATTAAAGAAATTAGTCCACATTGAACTATCCATCCCAAAGTCAAAATAATAATATAATATTATGTATTTTAATATTTTTTTATATTTTACATATACACTCCATATATTAATTAAGAATTTAATTTTTATTTAAAATTATTATATTCCAACTATTTTTTTCCTCAATCTAATTATCCAACATAATATTTTGAGAGTAAAATAATATTTTAGAGATGAATAGTGGCTGACCAAATTTGGAAAAACTTTTGAAATTACTGTAGCTCAAAAACTCAAGCCATGGAGTTTTGTTTACTCCAATGCAGATCATTTTTGCTTCTCTTAGCCAAAATTTGACTAGACACTGGCATTTGGCTAGGCCAATACTAGTGCTCGTAGAATATCTTAGAACAATTGTGTTCCCCAACAGTTAAGGTTTCATCACCCAAAATAATATCACATAGCAAATCAAGTTCTAATGAAAATCTTATTGATTTGATGCTTCATGAAGGTTTTGAAATTCCAGAGAAGATATATAACCTCCCGGGTCTTTAAGTTCCCATTTATGGGATACTCTAGTTCCTCTGCTACTAAAAACTTGTACCAACACCTTTCAGAGGTCTAATGTGCAACTTGTTTATTTCAAAATGGGCCATCCACAAAATTAACCAAACCAAGCCAGAGTAGCTATTTAAATGCGAATGCAAGAACATGAAGGGTGACAGACCAAGCAGGCATGCTATGAATGGGATGGTAATTAATAATATACCTCAGCATCAGTCCCATAGAGAGTGACACGGTAAACAACAGAAACAGTGTTGCCGTCCGCTGAATAAGTAATGCTTCGGACCTCGCCCGACCATTCTACAGCAGGTGGCGACAAAATCAACTGAGGTTTTCTTAATCCAGCACTATAAATAATGTTGTTGTAGACTTCTTTTTTTCAAGATGAATTAAACCATGATCAATTTGTATATACAAGCAAGTACAACTAACATACCCGGAGCATGCAAATTCATTATACGATTCACAATATGCCTGCAGTCAATGACATTAAAGAAATTTGAAATTAAAAACGCGAAAAAAGAACAAAAAAAAAAAAAAAGAATAAAAAAAAGTGTAGAAGTATGTGACACTATGATAATTTTTTCTGAGAATATGGCAAAGTAGTGGTACCAGGGAATGTATTTCATGGCGAATCCATCTTCCAAGCGCGTTTTGACAACGGAGTCGGGGACTTTCTTGTTCAGTTCTTTGAGGATTTCAGAGAGTGGCCTGCTGATTCCCGAACTCCCAGCTGGTACGACATCGTCTTCCGTTTCCGCCGCTTCATTAGAAATAGAAGACGAGGACCTCGAACTGGAAGTGGACCATGAGCGATGTTTGCAAGGACTTTGTGATCGTAAGAACACCAGCAGTAGTGATTTCAACGGAGAAGAAGAGGAAGAACCAAAGGGAAGTGCTGATTTTCCCCTACAAATAGAAAATGCCATTTTATGTCTAAAACCAGAGGACTGAAGTTCTGAACGAGAGAGAAAGGACACAGTTCAAAATCCCTCTTTTAATTTTATTACAGCACTGTCTTAGGGCAATAGCGCCACTTGACCGTAGGTCAGTCGGTGGGCCTAACTACAATTGCCAAAATGAACTGGGCCTAATTGAACAATATATAGTCCAGTTCTATTTCATTAACCCATCAAGAAATACCAATCTTTTAGAATTTTCCTTGTCTCGTTGTGTGATGATACAAGTTTTTCATGATGATTGTTTTCTAATCCGAATGTTTTCTATAATTTATCCACTTTTTTTTTTTAATGTAAAAAGTGACTGTGGGATTCTTTTAGGAATGATGTCTTTTTCTTCTCCCTATTTGAAATGAGTTTTCGAATATTTTTACTTACAAATAAAAAATATATTATTATAAACTCGAAAAAAAGATACGTGTTGCAGTCCCAATGACAATGTAAGGACCTTTCATATAGGCTATATATTCACCAAAACCTGTTAATCATCTGCATTTATGAGGAAAATGAAATGATGCTACAAGCCTCCAACGAAGAGTCCAAGGCTTACTATCCTCACCTTTCTTTTATGGGTTGCTGAGGTGCTTATGTATGGTACCAAATCTATGAGGGAGACGTACTTCCTGACCATGATGTCATAATATCAATTCCACGTTCAAATTCATACTTATTCTTCGTTGTCATTGCAGTAAAATATTTGACACGTTGAGTCTATTTATTAAAGAAAGTAGTGAATTACTCATGGGAGAAAGTGTTAAAATCTTAATTGAATGATATGTAAAGCTATCTCTTCTCATGATAAGACTAGACTTGAAGGATTACCGAGACGTAACACAAATGAAGATGCAGTAACGTTAAACATACATACACACATACTTGCGCGCATGCTGAGAGAAACCCAAATATATTTGATCACAGTGGAACCAAGGAGCCATTCCATGGTAAAACCAATACATATATAACTTATAATACTTTGTTCTCGATTCCTATTAATATTTCTATGAACAATGTTGCTTGAAGAAACTGATCACAGAGAGAACAGAAAGTTGTTAAAACTTGGACTAGCCCAAGTGTGAGGGGATAAATTAATACACTAAGCCCAAAATGGTTGCCAAAATCCAACCCATCAAAGTGTCATCACTAGAAAACAAAGAAAGAGATAATAAAATGTAATAGAGAATGGATAAGACAAGGTGTCAAGAAGAAAAGAGAATGAGGGTGTGACATAAATGAAGGGTGAGGTAACCTAAAGCGAAGGGGGAGGAGGGGAGGAGATAAAAAATACGAGCATGTACAACTTTAGGGACTTTTGGCCAGACTGTTCTAAGAATGTTTTTTCAACATTATGACACGAGTTTTAGCAATGGGGTCTCTACCAAAAGATAGACTTTCAGGATTTATTGTACAAAAAGACTATGAGAGAATGTAAAATAAACTTATTATAATGGATTATCTATTCTCCGAACTCCTGTGGATATAAGCTTAGTGTCAAACTATATAAATGTGTGTTTCGACTCTTTATTTATTTTCCTATATTTATTTACTTATTACCTTTAGAGATGTATGCACAAGTATCATAAAATCATAACGGATCACTGTCGAGGACTCGCACAACACCGATTCAGACTCAAAACAACATCAATGGTGCTGAGAATCGATCACTCTCTTTCTAGATTTCTGTGCCCATTTTTAAGGGTTAACACTAGGCATATACTCACGCCGCGGAGCGTTAAATACAATGGGCGAGTGAAAGGAATCAATGTGCGCGTCCAATGCTAGGAGCATTAGACCATGCGCATGTACGTACAATAGTTGCACTGCATGCCACCTTACCCATTTACAGCTGGTTTTACGCATTTCATGAATGGCGATAATGCATGCATTTTTTCTTTTTCTTTTTTTGCTCGCTACAATATTTATGATGTCTAAATTAACCCCTCAGGCCCCAACATCCTTCCAACTTTTTTTCCCTTTTCACATACAGTACTCCTTTATCTAACAAAATTTTAATTAGTGACATTTAAGAGGATCTTTAACACCTATTAGTTTGTTCAAGAAATAATACAAAAAAGTATGTCCTCCTAAATGGCTGGTCCTTTGAATCATACAAGAAACAATCTATATGTTTTCAGGGAGAAAATGTGTTCATTCTACATTTAATCAAGAGGTAAAGGCTTTTTCAAAAAAAGATAAAGGCGAAAAATATGAAAGGAACGAAAGAAAATTAAACTTGGTAGGTAGGTCATTAAGGTCATTGTGTAGTTAAATGTAACGTCAGTGCGTTTACTCTTTGACACGTCCTTTTCAAATCCAGAATCTACAAATTGTGCCAGCTATTCCCTTCCCCGGTCCCCCTTTATCGGCCTAGCCAGCAAATTTGTATATTTAAAACCCTCCCTCTAAGTCCGTCACTCGCACCCATTCTCGTTCATTCGTTCTCTCAAACAGATGACATACGCGCACATTCACGATGCCAACCATTGAAGAAGAACCGGAACCTACTCATCAGTTCAAACCAACCAGCCGCTTCGATTCCGATTTGCCCTCCTCACGGGGATCCAACGACAAGAAGCCAACTCGACAACGCCAAACGGACATCCCGTTTCGTGGGGTCCGTAAAAGGAGCTGGGGCAGCTACGTCTCGGAGATACGGTTGCCCGGACAAAAGACTCGTATCTGGTTAGGGTCATTCGGGTCACCGGAGATGGCAGCTCGAGCTCACGACTCGGCCGCCTTCTTCTTGAAAGGAAACTCGGCGTGTCTGAACTTTCCGGACTTGGCAGAATGGTTGCCTCGGCCCGAGTCGTGTTCGAGAAGAGATATACAATCTGCGGCCGCTAAAGCGGCTCTTTTTAAGGTTGCGGAAGATCCTTCTAAGATGGCCCAAGCTGAACCAGAAATCTCGGGTTCAGAAGACTTTTGGTGCGAGTTTGATGTTGATGTTGATTTTGACTTGGGTAAGACGTCGTTTGTAGAAGTGAAAGAAGCTCCTCTGCTAACTCCACTCGGGTTTGACGACGCAGTAAAAGAGTCGGTACAAGCCATGGACGATGAGCTTTTACTGGCATCCTCTTTCCAAATGCATGTTTATGAAAATAAAATAGAATAAAAAATAACTGTTTATAAATTCATGATTATCTCCTTCGATCCCTGTTGGATATTTCCCTTCGTTTGGTATTTATTCATCGGATTATGTAAAATTACTACGATATCAGGTGAAATAATCATTTTGAAATATTCTTTCTAAATACATATCAACCATTAAATAAATAAAAAAGGAAGAAATAAGGAAAAAAAAAATCAATTCTTAGAAAAAAGAGAGATACAATATCTATTTTTATTATTCATTTAATGACATCCAAAATATTTCTATAAACAATAATAATGAGACGATCAAGTTCAATAACTAGTATAACATATATAGGAAAACATAAAAACTAAAAAAGATGTAAATAATTATTAATTGTTTCCTCTTATTCTTTATGATTTTTGGACAAGTTAAGTAGATAGGTTGCCTGTAATGACCTATTTGTTTAGGCTGCCTATCGTACCATGTGTGTTGTGTGAGAACCATGTGCCAATTGTTTTTGTTATATTTCGTAGAAGAATCAAGAGATCGACAATGATCGAGGAGTTCAGTATACGCAATTAATGTTGATTTTTTTTGCTCATTTACTTAAGTCTCATATGGGTAGGAAGTGAATGCGAAACGCATTTGCAAACCTATATAAGGAGATTTGGATTTTTTAGTTTAAGTGTACCAGTCAAATGTTTAGTTAGTAATTTTTTACTCTAATTAAATTTATTTATTGTCCATTTTTTGTAAAATGGGAAGAGATCATGTGAGTTAAAGTTTTGCTAATAGGAAAAACTTTATAGGTATGTTTGGAATAAGGAAAAAATTTGTGTGATTGTAATAATTTTTTACATAATAAATTTTCTTATTTGGGTCTGGTGATTTTTTTCATATTTTAGAGTTTCTACATAAATATCTTGTGTTGTTATTATTTCTCTATTTTTATTATTATTCCTACAAAAAGTAGATCTTATGATGGTGAATTTGGGAGGTCTAAATTCCTAACACGCAAGCATGCTATCTTCCAATTAGATTGGAGTTCTTTCGCCATGCTAGCTATATGTATGCCAATTATGAAACCTACACTATAATTCATGTGACATGTCCATTTAATATAGAAAAAATATATTTGCAATCGCCGCATAATCGTTTTAAAAAAAGTGAATAAAATATAATATTTACATAAAAAAATTTTAATTTTTTAATAGTGAAATCTACTCTTTTTCAAAATGATCATGCGTCATTTATGTATTTTACAGTTGTATGTATAATTATTTTTTAATATATATGCATGATAGATATATTGCTCATTGGGAAAAGAGAACAATTAAAAAAAAAAGTAGGCATAAAATGAATATCAATTAATAATTGTGCATCGATCATATGTTTGGTCACGCCAAGTGGAAGACATATCGTGGCCACCCAAACGGGCTTTGGCTATTAAAATTCAACTTTCCACGCACATGCATGGATAGCCGGAGGTAACTTTTTAGGTGAGTATTTTTTAGGTTGGGCTGGCTTTTGCTTCTATCTCTCTCTCATACAGACACTCACACGTACATGCATGACAGACCATACAGTTTCAATCATGCCGAGATGAAGATAGCACACGCGGAACCGTGTTAAAATATGCACCAATAATTAATATCTTTTTGTGGCAGATTGTGAATGGAGGAAGGCACGGGCGGAGGATTAATGCGACTGGTCATGTGGTGGAATATGCAAATCAGCAGAGAGGATGCATGCAAATCAGGCTGTTTATGAGCGCTCCTACTTGATAGACCCAAACTTCGATCCACTTCATAGCCCAAGAGATCTTGAAAATATTATCAAATCAGGCTGTCACAAACACAATCAAGCTCCACGCATAGAAGTCCAACGCATACGTTATCATCTAATCATTGTATCACATGCGATAGCAGAAAGTTTAGATAATAAAGTATAGAATGGTGTATTTGGCTGTCACCTATTCACCCAATCAAATAACATTACAACAAGACTTCCTAATCATTCTTCTCATAGAAAACAATGTTGTCTCTCGATAATCCAAAATTTTCTTATTATGATAAAATAAAATAAAAAAATATTAATAAAAAAAATATTTTATTTTTAGGCCACATGCCGAGTAATAATAAATAACACACAAATTGATTGTACGGAAACAATCGGCTTGTCCATCATACGCCAATACTTCAAGAAAGACGAAAAGCCGACCGGGGTGGGGTTCGTACTCACTTTCAATGGGATGTAAATGTAATATCCCAATTTTAAAAATTTTGGTTAAGAGGCAGAGGCTCTCACCCTCCCGCCTTATTTTTCGTCTACCTTTCAAACCCGCCTTAATTTCCTAGTTGATGAGTGGGAGGATATCTACCTCACGTCTAGCGTTGATTATATGTATTTTTTTTTTTTAAAAAATTGATTAATATTACATATAATTTTAAAATAATTTTATTACGTATAAACGAATTTGTGTATCAATTTACATATAAATATTAATAACTTCATATTTAAAATTTAAATTGATACTATTTTTAATAAAATTTATTTTTTAATTAATCACCTTAAATAAATACACATATTATATAAAGAATTGTTAATAACGAAATTTTTTATTTATTTTTAAAATAACGTGTGAGACTTATATACTGTAAGAATGCATTTAATATTATTAAAATATTTGTAACTACCCCTCTTAAATGTCGAAACAATTACTTGTTGTACAAAAAAACAAGTAGTCTTAAATTTTTACAAAACCAACACATCAAAACATGTATTACAATAAGTGATGTGTTAGGCACAAAAATTTAAAACTAAAAAGAATAAGAAAAAATCCAACAATTCATTTAATTGATTCATTCGGATCAAAAGCTTTTAGAATTTAATATGAACTGACCTATAATAATAATAAAAAAATGATAAATACATAGAGTTCAAATTATAATATTTATTGTTATTCGTGTTAATAAGATAATATTAATTATTTAGTAAATATTTTATCATCCATTTATGAGCCTACAGACTCTACACCTCTCTCATTATTGGTAAAAGCTTTAAAGATTCCAATATTATTTTAATGGAACGGGTAAATAAATCAGCAACCACTCACTCCTATCCGATATCGAACTTAAAGTCAACGTGGACAACGACTTTGCGTCTTTCAATATATGTAGGCCCTAGGGAAAACATGATTGTGTTCCCACAATTGTTGAGCAAAGGAATGTAAGAATTTACATAATTTTTTTTATATATTTAATTAATTTAATTAATTAAAATAATTATTTTATATTAAAAAAATAATATAATAAATAATATTAATAAAATATATAAAAATATACAAAAAATAACTGCATATAAATTTTTTATATTTTAAAATACCAACCATTGATTTTCAAATACAATGAAAGAATTTTACGAAAAAATGACCTATTATTTTTATTTTGGGAAGAGGTAACACCTATTTATAATTTTAATTGTGACCGTATTGAATCTAAAATTAATTTTTGAGATTTAGATAAATCCCACATGAGATATCAATTAGGGTTTCCAAATCAAATATTTACACATCAAAATATAAATTTCTTTTTATTATAAATTAAATATTTGAGTTGTTATTCCTTAACATAACCAATTACTTAAATTGCAATCCATATACAAGTAAAAAAATAATATTATATATAATGGTGAGATACATAAATATCTTTCAGATTCTTTATATTTCGGTAATTGGTATTTTTTTTTTATTTTTTAATGTTGATAAGCAGTGACGTAATAATTATTGTTTATAATTAGTTGGCGTGACGAAAACAAATACAAATACAAACACTCCGACCTCAAAAAGAAAGGCAAAAAATACTGACAAAGCGATAATTTTCTTTGCCTCGTCAGTCGTCACTCGTGCTTCGTGTGGCGAGTTATTATAGGGTGAAAAAGGAGGAGGCAAAAGTGGAATCTGGATTCTGCATTTGATTTTTACCGATTAAAAAAAGGACAAAAGAAGCATTGTCCATACCAAAAGAAGGGATTGTAATTTTGTTAGTCAAAGCAGATAGGGTCAAAGATTATTGTTTTTTTTTTTTTGTCTTAATTCCAAGTTTTAGATTTAAAGAATGAAAATCGATAATATAACTATTAATTATTAACTTAATTTTAAGTTATTTTATATTAAAAAAATAACATAATCAATCCTATTAATATAATAAGTGAAGAATATGTAAAAATAATTACGCATAAAGTTTTTGATTAAATATACATATTATATGTGTTCATTCATATAATTTATTTTATTTTATTTTCTTAATAATTAAGAAAATAACTATAAATAAATTTATATTTTTTTAAATTTTTTCTTAATAGTTAAAAATGTTTAAAAAATGTTTAAAGAAAAATACAAAACTCATTTGTTCTAGTGTGTATATTTAATAATCACCCTAATATTGTCATTTAAAAAAATATATGATAAAATAAAAAAATAAAAATTATATATACAGTTACTTTTACACATTTTACTAATATGATTAGTTATATTATTTTATTTTTTAATATAAAATAACTGTACTTAAAGAATTAAAAAAAAAAAAAGAGTAATGCTACGGATCAGCCACTGTTTACGGCTGATGCGTAGCACACCTTACGTGTCACTTTTTTTTTATTTTTTTTAAATCAAATCGTGCGTTTCATCGGTTTGAATGCCGCCGCCCTCTCCATTCCACGCCACTCCAAAATTCAAAACTAGCGCTCCTCACTCTCCAAGACATTTCGTTTCGGTTATTTTCAAAGAACATTTATTCCCTTAACGATGGAGGTCGTGAAGACGACAAGGGGAGCGGGAGGTAGAAGAGGTGGAGATAGGAACAAGTCGGTCTGAAGTCTATCAAGGTTGGGCTTCAATTCCCCTTGGGTCGGATTGCTCGGTATTTGAAGAAGGGTCGCTACGCTCAGAGGACAGGCTCTCGTGCTCCGATCTACCTCGCCGCGGTTCTTGAATATCTCATTGCTGAGGTACTTTTAGATCCTGGATACACCTTTTGACCTTTTTGCCATTGGCATGTTTTCATTTCGAGTGGTAGTTTGCTCTTCTGTGTTTGTTGCTCAGACACTGAGGAATAGAAAAGTGAGATCTTGAGTATTCACTTCTTCTTCCCGAATTATATAGACACTGAGAGAAAGGAAATGTAGATGAGCATCCTTGGTGTTTAGCAATTTATTTTTTTTGCATCAGATAGAACTTCAGTTTCTTTTTTATTCTCAATGGTGTTGGTAAATCTTTTCCGCATGGCTCTTAAGTTTATCTTGGTGAACTCTTTTCGTGTGTCGCTAAATGTAGAAAAAATGAGAGGAAGTCAGATGCTAGAATATGAAATACGGATTCTCGGAATCATTGTGTCATTTGTGTCAAATCATGAAATGCACCATGAATGATTACGGGTAACTTGCTGCTTTGTACTGTAGGGGATGTGTAGAATTGGAGAGCAGAAGAGGAAGAAGAAATGATGATAAAAGAGTTACAGAGAGAAGGCATCCATAGGCGTTGGGACAGTGCTCCAAGTGACAGCATCCAAGTGAAGGTGTCCATAGGTGTTGGGACAGTGGTTACTGAATTGCTACATATTTAGTTCTTGTATAGTGTTATTACAGTTGTAGCATTTTAATTTGCTATATATTTAGTTCTTGTATATTGCTATTACACAATGTTATAGATTACGCGCTTGAAAGAGTTATTAGTGTTATTAAAGTGTTCTTACAGTGTATATTTCACTTCAAAGAAAATGTATGTGAATTATTTGACAACAGTTTTTCCTTGAAAGAGTAGTCCTCTTTCTTTGCTTTTATGTTCTCTTTCCATTCTCATACTTTGAAAACAGAAAGTAATTAATAGAACTGAAAATAAAGTGAGCATCAAGAATAATTACAGTGTTAGTTTGCTGTTAATATAACTGTTGTTAGTTTATTACAGTGAAACGACGATTTACAGTGAAAATGATGATCTTCGAATAAAGTACGAAGATTGCGAAAAGATCCATTTTTGTTTCATTCATGAGATGTGTACAAGCAGTTTTCATAAAGTAAAAAATAATGCTTGAAATAATAATATTTGATACATCAACAAGAGCAAAGGAAGAATATTGCATCATATGTTCCTTGGACCACAGCAGAATATCTTGAGTCTTAAGAAATCTGTAGCTTTCTGGCTGCTGCTCTCGTAACTCTGTAAAAGGAAACAAAAAATTAATTAATTTCTCTTGTTGGAGCTACTCATGTCAGTAAAAACGAGTTCAAGCAATGGAAGTTATATTTGCGTCTTCATCGATGTAGTTCTGTAAAATGTACTTCATAAACTTGGAAATTAGATTGAGCAATTGGTGGGAGTACTAGCCAATAATCTAGGATCACCTTGAGATATTAGGGTCATGCAGATCCTGATACCAAAAGTACTCATGGTTCTAAACTCATTCTATTCTTAAAGTTTCTTCAAATAAAACTTGTTTTCATGAATCATAACCATATCGTGGAAAGAAGAAATCTTTTTCATTGCTCTTCAGACAGTCAAAAAAATTATTAAAATGAAAAGTACAGTTAAGTCGTGAAGAATTGCATCGCAGAGTTTTTTTTATTAATCAAAATATCAAATAGTGTATTGACTCAGCTATTCCTACCTTCGTTGTGATTCTTAGATCTTGTATTGCAAGTGTAGAACAAGAGGTTAAATGGTTTGTCAATGATTCTTCGATATGAGATGTGCAATGATTTATGGTCAAAGGTTTAACTTATAGAAATTTCTCACCACCGAGCAGAGTATGTGAGAATCCAGCCCTACAGTTTTACATTTGAAGGCCAACAAGGATATTGTTCATTTTGTTTATCAAGAAAAAAGAAAATTCAAGCAGAAACACCCAAAAAAAAAAAAGGTTAAATAAAAAATAGTTTCATTTCAATAAGATTCTTCGAAACCATGAGACTCGCTGAATAGAACAAGCAAAGAACAAAATCCTGACCTAAGCAAAAGCCTCTCATGTCAGGAATTTTTTTCTTTGAACTTCAGCTCAAGAGAAAATTGAAAAAAATAAATAAAAAAACTGAAAAGATAGTCTGTAGGTTGTAATTTTATTAAATCAACAACCACTACTACAACCGGAAAGAATTAAAAAGAGATCTAAGAAATTCATGTTTCCAATTTCATCAATAGTTTAACAAATATATTATAGAAGCATCAACCCGTAAATCTGGCAAAAGTGAAGGATAACAAGTTATGAGCGAAAGACAAAGTATTGACGAGAAATAGAGTGAATTTTGGAGAGATCAATATCTAGGAAAAAAAGAAGGAAGATAAATAAGATTGATATATACACAATATACACTTTATTGACGGAAGAGTTAACTCCAAGGTCACTCTGTAATTACTCTCGGATTTCACGATCCAAATTTGCGTAACTCGGACCAATGCGAAAAGGGGAGGGGAGCCAACACCCAATATTTATAGTTGCACACTGGCTTATTTTAAGCAATCCAGAAGCTTTGAATCCATGGCTAGGCTGGTTTAATCCATGGCTAGGCAAGGGGGGTGGGGATGGGTGAGAGGTTGGGCGACGCGGGTTTTTTTGGAGGGGGGTGGGGGAGAATTTCAAATGAAGTGAAAATGAGAGAGGGGGAACGGGAACGTGCAGAAGGGATAAAAAGGTAAATGCATCTTAGGCCACGTAAGGTGTCCTCCGGCTGAAGCTAAATAGTGGCTGATGCTAATATTTATTCAAAAAGAGGTGGTCTCAAGCTGGGCAACGGTAATAAAAATAGTGGCACTGAGTAACTCTTATTAACAAAGAAATTATAATTAAAAAAGAAAAAGGAGAAAAAAAAGAAGAAGCAGAATATAAGTGCAGACAGTCCCAAACCGCCATTGAACCCTCGATAAAGGAACCCACTCTACAATCTACGTTCCTGATTACTCGCTTTGGAAGACCCTTTTGTTGACTCTCCTTCCATCTCGTCGTCCGTAGGTTAACAGCGAACAAGCGGGCGAGCCGCCAAGCGATGGTTGTGAACGAAAGGCCGTTGAAGAGGATGAAGAGAAGGATATTCGCCGATCTGAATGACTTTTTCAGTTTCCCGGCCACGGAGGAGTCGGAGTCGACCGTCGGAGTCCACAACCACCAGCAGCCCTTCAGGGACAGCGTCCGGGTGTTTCTGGAGAAGCACGCGCGGCTCGTGCTCACGCCGTCGGTGCTACCATGCCTGCTGACGTGGCAGGTCCTGCTTCGAGTAACCGACTGTCCGGATCCGGTTGTCGTGGTCCTCTACGTGGTGGAGGAGGACGTGACCGGATCTACTCGGAGATCTGTCTACTGTGACCAGTGCCGCGTCGTTGGTGAGTCGACTCGCATGAGATTCTTCAAAATATTAAATATATATATCGAGAGGATAACGTAACAGTAACTATTTAATTATTATTTAGTATTTTGTTTTTAATTCGAGTTAAAATTATGTTCTACTGGATTGCTTTTTCCAAAGGATGGAGTGGGCATCCAGTGTGCCGAAAGCGATACCATTTCATAGTAAGAAGGGAAGAGAGTGGGCTTGCGATGGATGGTTACCAAAGGTCGTGTTCGAGATGCGGAAACCAGCTCTCTGAATCAAAGAGTATATGTCAATGTTGGAGCTCTGCGATTACAGTGGATGATGATTCTGAAGACTGGGTGCATCGTCAACTTGAAGATCTTACTCATCTTCTGCATGGTGTTGTTCACTCCAATGGCTATGCCCACCTTCTTACACTTAATGGCAAAGAAGGAGGCTCCAAGTTCCTAGCCGGGCGTGACATTATGGACTTCTGGGACAGGCTCTGTACGTCACTTGGCGTCAGGTGGCATTCTATTTCTATTTCATGTCTAATACTTTCTCTTGGTTTTGGATTCATTGCCCATTGCGCCCAATTTTCTGGAATGCGCTCTACGTGTTGGATTCATTGCCAACACCACCACCAATACTTCATCATAAAAATTTCCACCTGTTCAGGGAGAGTTTGAGCGACCAATATATATATATATATATATATATATATATATAATTAAAGCTTTTGAGATGCTGCCAAGAGAAACAAAGAAAAAATCTAGAAATAAATATAAAAAACTAACACAATGTGGCGAGGGTGTACTCTAAGACAGAGACAAGGACTGTCTTTATTATGGGCAGCGGGGCACTTTTAACTTTTGTATTATTGGCAAATTAGTCTGGGACGTAATGCTCTTGCATTTGTTTCAACCCTTGGTTGGCTGCTATAAACATGCAAAACTTTTCCTTGGCCTAAGTAGACAACCAAAAAGAAACAAAATTAACACTTAATAACGTTGCCGCTGCTATTCAAACTGTATAAAACAGTAAGAAACAAAATGTAATAAAAAATAATCAACACTCCAGAACAGGAGGAAAACTTTTCCACGTGTTTCTTTCATGACAATCTCATTCTTTCATCGCAATTGTTGCATGATTGACATTTTAACTGACTAGCACAAATGAAATTCATTTGTTGATCAGGAAGGTTAGCGTTATGGATGTATCAAAAAAATATGGGATGGAGTACCGAGTACTTCATGCAATTACCAAAGGTCATCCTTGGTATGGAGAATGGGGTTACAAATTTGGTGCAGGGAGCTATGGTCTCACAGAGGAGGCTTACCAGAAAGCTGTAGATACAATATCGGGCATGCCCTTGTCCTCGTTTTTGTTCCAGGGGAGGGGAGCTCGAACTCATCTGCAGGCCATTATTGCTTTCTACCAGTCCCTATCGGACACCCCACTACGAACAGTCAAGGATCTTTTCTCTTTTTTGCTGAGTTTGATCCATAAAGTTCGCAAGCAACTGAAGCCAGGTACATCTGAGAAGCCTGAGTTCAGCACCTCAAATGTGTTGGGGGCATGGACAAGTAATGATGTTGTACGTGTGCAAGAAGCTATTATTAAGGTGCTACTTGCAGCAGCTGGTGAGGCCAACTGGGTGACAAGACGTGCTCTTAAGGGCGCAATGTGCAAGTCGGCATCTCCCGGGCTTCTTGATTATTGCCTTAAGCACTTGGGAGGGAAGCTGGCAGCCAATGGCATGGTGGTTGTGTCTCATTACAATCCCATTTCCAGTGCGGTGGAGTTCAGGTAAAGAGGGCAAAGATTCTTTGGTTTGAGTTGCTTCAATATTTCCATTCATGCATTAAATTGTGTTCTGACCTGGATTTGACAAACAGGCTTGAGCCTTCTAGTCTTGTGCACAATGGATTTCATTTGAATTTGAACCATCCATCAGAGGAGCAAATTGTTTGTGATCTGAAATCTTTATATGAATCAATTCTACACCCAGATACCATGGTGAACTTTAAACCCCAAGCAATGTGGGAACGTCTCTTTGACTCTGCAACTAAGCTTCTTGACTGCAAGCAATTTATGAAGGACTATGAGCCTGATAGAATTGCAGCCGAGAACCCTTCTGCCATACAGCTCTGGTGTCATGTTGAGCTCTCTGATCGGCCTAAAGATGACCTAGCACTACCTCCAGAGCTAGTGGTCTTGCCCTTGAATGCAACTGTTGCAGACCTTAAAAGTGAAACTACTAAAGCTTTTCAAGAAGTGTATGCCATGTTTAGAAGGTTTCAGTCTGAGAAACTACCCGAGTTTGGCTTTATAGAGGATTCAATTACTTTGAGATTCTTGGTTGGATTGAGTGCATCAATTCGAATTCAAGGAAGATGCCGTGCTAAACACGGGCTGCACCGCTTCCGGATGGAGAGGGGAATGGAGAAATGGACGGTTGATTGCACATGTGGGGCTAAGGACGATGATGGGGAGAGAATGCTGGCTTGTGATACTTGTGGTGTTTGGCAGCACACTAGGTGTGCTGGAATTGACAACTCAGATGCAATCCCGACAAAGTTTGTTTGCATGAGTTGCTTAAAATTATACAGCAAGGAATATAGAGAGGTCACTAATTTTTGTTGTGAAACTAATGGGGATTTGTTACCCAGTACATCTTGTAAGGAGGAAGTTGTGGCAGATGGCCCTGGCATTGCCTCCATAACTTTGCCATTTAGTGTAGGTTGACAGTGTAGTGGTTCATCTTGTATATGTACAGTTTCTATTTTCGACTACATGCTGTTCAACAGTTTTGCCCAATTTATAAAAGCTTTAAAAGAAGCAAAATTTTTGCAAGCCTGTTCATAGATGCAAGTAAGGCCACATTTGGATTGCAAAATTCTTTCATCTTATATTATATCATCTCAATATCTAAATATTGCAAACAGATTATAAATTTTTCTAAATTTTTAAACAACACAAAAAAACTAATTAAAATTTTTCAAATTTTAAAATAAAAATAATATTATAATGATATTTCAATTTTATAATATTTTTATTTAATTTTTTCCCTCATTTTTTAAAACCTTATAAAATATCTTAATTTAGATTATTTCAATACTATTTACAGATAACTTAATTTCATATTACTATCCAAACGAGGCCTAGATGAACTTTAAACCAATATTGTCTTTGAATACAAACAACTAAGAAGCTAAAATCTTAGAAATTGCACAAAGGGGACACTTACCTTTCCTATGACTAGTTTTTTTATTTATACCTCCTGGCTGTGCTAAGAGCATTCTCATCCGCTTTACTAAATGCTTGTTGTCTCTTACTATATATTTTGAGGAAAAATTTTGGGAAAACTTCAAAAACTTCCTCCCATCCGGATCTCTAAATTAGGGATTTGCTTTAGGATTGCTAAAATGGGAATATGGGGGAACCATTGTACATCCCTAATCAACACATCCGTTCGTTTCCTAAGGTTTGTCCCGTGTGAAAATCTCTTGAGTCTTGATTGCCTCGTTTGTAGATGGGGATTCAATTATTTTACAATAACAAGTTTCTAATTTTTCCATTCTTTGTTTGGTATCAGATTTCTCTTTGAAGTCTGCAAGTACACTTCCATGTCAGCTGTTTGCTGCCAGTCATTTCTTTCTCCAACTGAGCGATAATCCTAGTGGTGTTCTAGTCACACAACTTCAATCGGAGACAACTATCACCTGGGCAAGATCTATGACCATGGCGCTGTCTGCCGAGAACAAGCTAGGGTTCATCAACAGAACGATTCTCAAGCCAGCAAATCCTAATGACCTGCTTCTCTCTTCTTGGATGCGCTGCAATAATATGGTGATTTCTTGGATTTTCAATTCCTTTTCGAGTGAAATTTTTGCTAGTATTGTCTACATAAACACTACCTACGAGATCTGGACCAATCTAAAGGAGTGTCTCTCAGAAGATGGTTCGCACATTTTTCAACTTCAAAAGCCTATTTCACTAACCTGAAAGCTCTTTGGGATGAGTTGACTAATTACAAGCCGGTTCCAGCTTGTTCTTGCGGAGCAGTCCATACTCTTAATGCTTATGTCCAACAAGAGCATATTCGTCAATTCCTAATGGGACTCGATGAGTCTTTTTCCATTGCAAGGGCCTAGATCCTGTTAATGGAGCCTTCACCTGCTCTTAACAAGGTTTTATCACTTACATTGCAAGAAAAGTAACAGCGTGAAATCTCAGATGGCACTATCCCCTCCTCTGAAGCACATGCTTTTGCTGCTAATTCTGATAATCCACGCTCTACCAAGCCTTTGTCCAAGAAGGAACGACCAGTTTGTAAGCATTGTGGACTCATGGGCCATGTAGTCGAGAAATATTATAAACTTCTCCAGCTCATCAATTAGTTAGAACTTAATAACAGACTGAGTATATCATCTGAATAGGCACATGGTAAAATGTACAAGTGACAGTGTTATGAATACACTTGATAATTTGCAACAAGCATGTTTTGTCCAGGATTTCAAGATCAAACTATGCATCCCCTGGAGTATAAGAAAGTGTCCGTGAGAACAAATTTGTAATCATATATTTTTTTAAACCCAGCAATACGTATTAAGCAGATTACAGTGTACATAAATTAATTTACCAGTTAAGATTTACAAATTAGGCACTTACTACACTACAATTCAACCACAAGAGAACCTAGCATATTATGTTCTATTGTCAATGCACAATTTAAAATCCGAAAGAAATCTGTCTAAGATGAAGTTCTAACTAATTAAGAAAGTTCGAAATATTGGTACCTCCATTGCACGGTCAACTTCTTCTTCAGTAGCACCCGTCTACATAAAGGATGTTCCCTGATAGCAAATCCCATTATCAAGAAGATGTCTTGCAGTCTTTTGCCATCATTCTCAGGATTTGCCGCGTAAAACGATGAATAAACTATGAAGCACACAAAGAATACAATGATATTCAATTATTGAAAAAAATTCAAATTTATACAACATACGCATATATTCACAAAGATTCTCCTTCTAATCAGGTGCTAGAGTTTATATATTATGCAAAGATATGATGATGAAAGAAAAAGGGTAAGGGTTTGAATTTACTTGTGATGGATCTGACCGAGATCAAGGGAAGCCGGGTTTCGCATTCGATCATTAAATCGTAGAATGTGACCGATGTAGACGCTGCCGGTGCTGGCTACATTGATCAGAAATTGGAAAGTCTACTTCGTTTGTCCCTGTGATTCCGAAAAAATTGACGACAATAAGAAGTCCGCCAACAGAGCAGCAAGAACCTCTCTCTCTTAGGCTGAAAATAGAATTCAAAGAAACAGTTATACCTTATATATGGTATACGTCCCCTCCCCGCGCCGATCTCCTCTCCAAATCTTTACCCAGAACCAGCGCGAGCTTAACGATGAATGTTAGGTTTTGCACGAGATCCTGTGAGACTCTCATAATTACGGGGTAGTCTTTTAGTTTTAAATATGGACAAATTTAAATGGTTGGGATTTATTATTCTTCCTCTTCATTTTAATTTCTCAACTCATTAATCGATATCACAAACACGTTTTATGTAATTTCAGAAATTAATCATTTATATAAAATGTCACTTAATATATAATATATTAAGATTTATATAATTAATAATAATACAATTTATTGTAAAAAATAATTATGTAAAAAATGGTAATTAAAGATGATTTGAATTGACTATAATACTATCATCATTTGCATCTCCAAACATTATAAGCTATCGACAAAAGTCCGGTGACCATAATTTTATACGAAAGTTTTACATCACATATTTTTACTTAATTAATATGTAATTTATCATTTTTATTATTTTATTTTAATATTTTAATATATGTATTTAAATAAAAAGATAAAAATAATAAATTACATATTAATTAAATAGAGGGTGTAACACTTTCTCATCGGCCTGTAGCATTTCTCGAAAAATAATTTATATGCTACCACATTTCTTTCTTGAATTATCCTATGTACAAATTTAATGTTTAACACGTCAGCTTACAAATATTATAGATTGATATTGCAAGTTTTTACATTAGAAGCATGATTCGTATGTCAATACTAAAACTTGTAAATAAATTATATTTTCTTTCTTTTCTATTGGCATGAAATTGAAATGGAAAATTCTATACACCACTGTGTATAGAATGGGGACATTACATAGTGGTGTGGCATACGAAAATTCTATCTCACTTTCATCCTATTATGTATGATGTGGCATATTTATCACCATTAGATCATAGTTTAAGAATGGTGTATAGCATTACTCAAACCTTGGTCTCTTAGTCCAATTGCAATTTTTTATTTATTTATTTATTTATTTATTCTTTTTGTCTTGTTTTTTCAAGTTGGATGGTTGAGATTTTGAAGCACTCTTTCGCCCAATAATCTCTTGCTATGTATGGCAGTGAAAGGGAAACAACTTTGTTGATTTTGTGGCAGCACATGATAACATCAATAATACACTAATTCAAATTTTCAATTCTACAAGTCTGAGAGATAGCTGACTTTGCTTCAGTCTTTAGTTCTGAACATCATGATCCGGTTCTCAATGTGTAGTAGTCCTTTAACAGGTCCCTGAGGATCCTTGTCTATTCCTACATATATATATAGATGTCATGTGATCTTTAAGGAGCTCCAGTCTGCAGCAATTCTGCTATGTATCCTTGTAAAAATCCTCTTCTGTAAACAAGTCTAACAATCCAAGTGCCTGCCACAAATGAGATCTCAAATTTAATAACTAGTACTGTCTGAACTTATGTATAAACTGATAACGTTTTGTGGGTACTGAAGATTTCAGCATAGAAGCTTACCTCCGGCACGGTGAGCTGCAACCGGAACTTTGGGCCATCGTAGTGGTGCAAAATTGGCCTAAATGCATCTTCTTCTAATGGTTTGCATTTCTTCTTGATTCGAATTCTAACCTGGAATTATTTCCGAGCTTAACGATCTCATTTGCTTAAAACTTATTTCACAGAGTTGTTAAGATAATCAATGTATTGATCATTTTGCCTGTTCCTTCTTTTTTTTTTTTTCTTTTTTTTACCTGTGCTGGAAATCTTGATTCTCCTTTGCACTTCTTGTCTTCCCATGCCGTTGGGTCAATGTTTGACCCTCCAAAACTCACAGCCTTTTTCATTTCAAAAAATTAAAAAAAGGATCAAAGAAAAAGTTCATAATTGTGGATTTTCAAGGCCCAAGCAAATGAGCGGGAGTGGAAAATGAACTAGGCATTGAAATAGATTTGCAGCATGCAAACCTGGAATACTCCATGCAGCTGGTGTGCTGTGTAGTTGTAAAGGAAAAGGGGTAGGCCAGGGGTTATTGCCCTAACAGAGTCCTTATATTTCTGAGGCAGCCCTGCAAAAAAAAATAGACTAGTCAGAAGATTAGCTCAAATTATTATATGGTCGGTATGATCTCTAACATTGTAATTTGCTACTATGATCTACGAGGTATAACTGTTAAGTATCAAATCATCTTTGTTTTGGTCGAGTTCAATTCAGATATGTAATTTTGAATGACATGGTAGCTAAATCAGCTTAATGTCAACAGTTTGAGCCGAATCCATAGAAAACATGTCAAAAAGTTCTAAGATTTGGTGACCAAGGTAGGCTCCACGAAGTCTTACAGAACAATGACAACAAGATGAGTGAGCTTACCAAAGAGTTGGCGACGGAGATCCTCTTGCATTGTTTCATTGTTGCAAACAAAAATGAAGCCTCCCAAGACCTCATTCCTCGGCAGCATTTCTGCAGGTGGCAGCGTCTTGTGCCACTTATCAGGCTGCTGCCCATGAAAAGGATGCTGGATTTTCATCTCAGAAAACTTGAGTAACATATCGGGAAAGTGATTCTTTCTATAATGGCCATCATCATCTGTGTTTGCGTATCTTTCTGCCATTCTCAATTCATTGTCAAATGCAAGCCTTGATGCCACTGACCTCCATCTGTGATAATCATCCGTAGTGGCCACTGCTTGATGGAATTGGAATTCACTACCATATTGCCACAGAGTGCTTCCGCTAGCAAGGTTACTAATGGTAGTATCATTAATCATTGACATCGTGAGAGAGAGAGAGAGAGAGAGAGAGAGAGAGAGAGAGAGAGAGAGCACTCTTGAAACCTGCGAGTGAATGAACTTTGCCACGTTATAAAGATAGCAAAGGGAGGTACTTATTTTGGGTGGACAGAATTAACTTTCGGTACACAACAACCCTTGGTGTTTCTTTTCTCTTGCTTTTCAATCTTTAGCAAGAATTTGAACCAAGAGTCCGCCATCGACTTCCATAAAGTTATTTTACTGTACACCGTTTGTCATTTGATTTTTGAAATCTCCCTTCTGCTTTGATAGAAAGGCGATGAATGTATTCATTAGAACTGGTCCACTTTCGGGTCCACATTACCTACTTTGCTATGTTTTACACAGACAACGTGAAACGGATTAACGTCTCCTTGATGAGTCACAGAAAAAAGTTTCGTTCTTTAATTTTGAGCAGTCAGAAATTGGATCGGCAATAAACTTCTCTAAACAATGATTCACAATAATGCTTTTCTATTGGGTCTACCGCGGCACCTAAGACAATTGATACACTCATTGATTGGTGATGAATTTGCACATTGTTAGTTAAAACTGTACTCACTTTTACTCAAAGTGGGTAGCTCTGGCTTTCCACAGTCCCTATTTCTTGCTCCCTAATAATAAAAGGTTTTCTATACTCTGCTTAAAGTTTGCAGGTTTCTACACAATTTCTTTAAACAAGTTTTTTCATTTCTTTACAGCATCTTCTGTTTCTACCCCCACGAGGTAACAAAGTTTTCTTCAGAACATCTCCTGTTTCTACCCCTCACAACCTAGTAAAAAGCAAGAACCCACCCAAAATATCACACAAAAATCTCTCATCTGGAAAAGCAGTAATGATGCAATCCTGGTAGAACTTAGTACATATAACGACACCAATAAACTTGATCAATACTAGAGAAGAACATTTGACGACGCTGGCGATAAAAATATCAACACATGTAGGATTTATTTAATATTTTCATCTCTTTCTGAATTAGAGCGTTCAATTCAACAAGAGATATCTCTACTCTCCAAACTTGAGCTCTATAACGGTAGGTTTTAAAGGCGGCCGACTGGGTCCCTAAATAGAGCCATCATGGCAATGAGAACACCTAACTTCACCACCATTGGCGAAGAGCCTATTAGAAGCGTTCCCATAAGATAAGTTTGTGTAGACAACCACACTAGTCTCATCCTCCTCTCCTTCGCATATGCATCCAGTGCCTCTCCAACTTTCTGCACCATCCTGCTCCTGTCACCCTTTTCCAAATTTACCTCCAGCAACGTTGGTGCTAGGCATCTAGCAAGCACAATGGAATCTTCAACACCTGCTGAGCCACCCTGACCAAGGAAAGGACCCATTACATGCATTGCATCTCCTGCCACTGTCACAGTTCCTTTCCGAAACTTTCCGAAGAGGATGTCCCATGGTGCTCGATATCTCAAGTGCGTGAGGGACAATGAATTTAGGTCACTGCCATCGATGATTTCTATCATCTCTGTAGGGAAGCCCTTGACTGACTCCAGAGCAAGTTGCCTAATGAGCTCTGGATCTTTCCAGACATTTGAATCTGTTGATATAAATAATAAATAATAACCATATGTATCACGAAACAAATGTAGATCTTCTGCTACATAAGAAAACAAAGGGTCTTCAGCCACATTAGCTACCCATTAAATTGACGTAGGTGGGAACGGCACAACTTACCAGCACTGCCATGGAAGAAGTACAGTTTTGGTACTCCAACATTACATCAAGGTTGGAGATGAGAGGTTGTGGGAGAAAAATCTATGAAATGGCATCACAGTGCTGTGGAAGAAGTACAATTCCAACCTCAAGCCGCCAAGCGCAACATCAAGGTTGGAAATGAGACAGTTTGTAGGGGAGCGGGAGAAAATCTATGAACAGTACCTTCAGGGTAAGCTTGCAGAGCTACGAACCAAAAAACCAGCGTATCACTAACAGGAACTCTTCCAACCAGGGCTTGCCCTTTTATTTGGCGGATGAATTCAGGGGCAAGTCCATGACCATTTGGATAATTTGTAAAACCTCTCAGCGCACATGCAGATAAAAGCTTCGGGGGTTTTAGCTCAAGAAAATCCGCAATGACAGAGTTGGCTCCATCACATCCAATCACAATCTATACGATCCATCAGTAATTTGAATAAAATGGACAATAGTGAATGATCATACCCATTAAAGAGAAGTTAATCCTGGAAATTAAATTAATTAAAGAACTACCTCTGCCTTAATTATTTTTCCATCATGCATCTGAAGTATTGGACTTGAAGTCAGTGTGTCCAATCTTACAGAAACTATTTGGCATCCAAAGCGAACAGTGCCAGGCGGCAGATGAGCGGCTAGTGCTTCAATCAATTCACTCCGTATAACACATCGAGCTTCTCCTTCCCTGCCAAAAACCATTAAATAAAAAAATAGAACCTTGTAATCACTTCCAAATGTAAGGTCTATGCTTCCTCCCTCTTTTTTGAACAATATATCTTTGTTATTAACTATGGTTTAACACACACGAATATCGAAAATGAAAAGCTTATAAAGTAATTACGAGATGGGTGTTTCTCGTTGCTTTCCACTGTCAAGCCATGCAATCCGTGCCCTGCATTCATCGGTAGAAACAGTAAATGAAAGATGTACAGATTTGCGGTATCAGAAAAGGGTGGTGAGGCTGAGCTTGGGGCTTACACTTGAATTGGGAGGGACGTTTTTCTGAGCTCTGAACCAATACCCAGTTGATCATAGACACGCCAACCGTTAGTGTGAACAGCAATACCTCCTCCCGTTGTTCTCAGAGACTCTGATCTTTCCAAAACTACACTTTTAATTCCCTTTTTGTGAAGAGCAAGTGCAGTGGCAAGCCCACACATGCCACCGCCGACTATTACGATCTCTATATCTTCAACTGCGTCCATAAGATCTTTCCTTCCTCTGTTTTCTCCGTCCATGATAATTCTCTGTATCTCTCTTCTTAGTTCTTACACACCGGGTAGCAACTTGCACAAACGTTTAAGAGGAGAGGGCTATCTTGCTCTCCAACGTAAATTTTGCCATACCACAAGGTTGACCCGCCTCTGTACGGTCCATTTATCCTTGAAGTATCTTGTAAAATATCCATAGCCAATCGTTCCTTGATTTTGATGGAACGAGCATTATCCATGTCATTGTCCTCCCCCAATGAGTCCCTACCTTTCTTACTGGCCTTCTGAAGGATTCAAAGTTGGCATGTTGACCAATGTGAATCGTCTTTATTTATTTTTTTTGGACCCCATGTAGCGCGTAGTCACTTCGGGCTCCCAACTGTTCTTGTTGACCGTTCAATTTCCAAAGGATTGAAAGGCGGCGTATTGTTCAGAGCTCAAATGCGATTTTGTTTTCTTTAGTTCTCTTTTACTTTATTTTTATCGATTTTATAAAATAAATTAATAAAAAATGATAGAAAAATTCTTTCTAAAATAAATAAATGTCGCGTTTCAAGGTGGAAAAGATATTATATTTCCGTATCTGCCAAGTTTCCAGCTAATCCTTAAAATATAAATAGGGCTTTACAACATATAAATTGATGTATTAATATATCATTTATAGTGAAGATTATTTTAATTTTAAAAGAATTTTCACACCAATCATTTGTTAGCTTAATTGATGTGAAAAAATTTTACATTAACGATATGTTGGATGTGTTAAAAAATCGTGTGGTAAATAGATTTTCTCATAAAAATACATCATGATTGGAAATAATAAAACTTTATTGATAGAAAATGTTGGGTTTTTGTTTATCTATCAAAACAATGTTATTTAAGGTATATTTATGTATTTTTATTGTCATTTTGGGATATTACATGCTAAGGGCATTAGATTATTAGATTTGCATCATCAAATAGGATACACCTTTTAAAGTATGACACCGAGGAGATGGGGCAAAAGAGATACGTGTTCCTTAGACTATTTGTGAGATCCATCATGCCCCATGACAATGAAGGGTGGAACGGGTGAACCAAATGGTCTAAACGTGTCAAAAAAAGTTGAAACTCTTCTCGTTTTTAATACAAAATAAAGTTTCAAATTAATGTAATTATAGGTTAGATTTATTTTCTAATTAACTCATTTTAATTTATGTTTTTTATAAGATTTCTTTAGTAACCAATATTTTTTCTTAACTATATTTCAAAAAAATATTTTTTAAATTAATATTGTAAGAATAATGCTAAAATCACCGATAAAATCTCTCGAGAGAGTTTACTGATTTATTTTAATTTTTTTAATTTAGTGATTAAGTAGTATTTTTAAGTGATATTATGATTTTTTTAAGAAAGATATTTAAAATGATTAACAAAAAAGTAAAAAGAAAAAAATAGTCTTACCGGTGGACGGGATCCACTTTGGTGGCCCTGGCACTTTGGTAACTGGTCCGGGTATTTGGGCTTATGTTGGTGACTGTACCCAATAATTTTGGGGCTGGGCTCGAAGCCTTGACCGGGTTTGTCCCGAATGCAATACAGTGCAGTGCTAGTTGAGGCAGCCGCAGCGCAGATATTAGTGAAAGGTTGAGGAAAGGAGGCGTTGCGGAAGAAATCCGAGAGAGAAGGTGAAATGGGGAGTCAATTGCTATGGAAATGGCATATCGGTTTGGGATATCATATGGTTCGTTCATGTTCTTCCTTTTATAATTATCCTTTTTCTTCATCATCACCAAGCTTAGTCTTTCATAAAGCTTCTTGCCCAACCCCACCACTGAGAATTTTAGGAACGGGAAGGGGAAGAGGAACTACGTGGGTGTGCTCGCAGCAAGAGCAACGATATACATATGAGACAGCTAATAATAACCGGAACAATGATGATGATGGTGATAAGAAGGCGTATGGGAATTGGAAGGGGAAGGAATACCTGGAAATGACGGACCAGGAGCTGATGAGGCAGTGCGAAATGGACACCTTTAAGGCCTCGGGCCCCGGTGGTCAGCACCGCAACAAGCGAGAGTCCGCCGTCCGTCTCAAGCACCTACCCACCGGTCTAATTGCTCAGGTTCCCTCCCTATATATATATTTTTTAAAAATTTATATCTCGATTATTTAATAATCTTATCGGTATTTGAAAAAGTTCCTTTTTTTTTTTTTGTGTGTAATGAAGGCTGTTGAGGATCGATCGCAGCACATGAACCGCGCTTCAGCTTTAGCGCGCCTCCGTACTCTCTTGGCACTTAATGGTAGGTAGGCCAACACTAGAGGAGATTACATTCATTCGTTCCCAATGGCTACTGATCGCTAAGCATTTTATTTTTCAAATACATTTTAGTGAGGAGCAGTGTGGACCTTGAGGCTTATTCACCACCTCCGGAACTCCTTCGGATTCTTCCTCCTAAGTCCACCGTCAGACCCTCCGACACTGGTCCCCAGATTGGACCAAACAACCCCAAATACCTTTTGGTATATATTCTGATTCTGCTTCCTTTTCTGTTTTTGTTTTTGTTTTTGTTTTAAATTGCAATTGGAGGAATATGATCGGCAACAACCATATTTGTTCGCAGGGAATGCAAGCTCTGTTGGATGTAGTTTTTGCAGTTGAGGGTTCTGTCGCAGAAGCGGCCAAGTTTCTTGGGTATATGACATATTGCCCTACGACTATTCTTCATTTTATTTTGTACTATGAGAATAGTATATCCATCTAACTTTCTTCTCCAACCTCCATCACTGCCCTGTTGATGTATATGGTTAGGCTTAAGTTTCTAGTAGGCTCTTTCCTTTTTGATGAATAACTTGAGAGGCATAAATATGAATGATTCCTTGCTAACACTGGCCTGGGACATCGGGTCTGGCCTTTCTACTATATTTCGCAGCTTAAGCACAGGTGCACTATCACGCTTAATACTCGCCAATGATTCTCTTCGAATGGCCGTCAATGAGCTGAGGACTTCTAAGGTACATCATCTGCTGAACATTACCTACCATTGCCATACCAAATGAATTAGAATTAAAAAATTACTAAGGTTTTAAAGATGGAATCTTTAATTTAACCATGGTATATCTTCCTTGGACGGTGAAATATTGAAAATTGTTCTGAAGTTGACCTCAAATGTTCCTGATTACTAGTATTAGTCTAAAATCAAGGCGTTGTTGTTTTTCTCCTTGTGACAAATGAATGTCTTGTGCTTGTTCTCTTCTTAGCATCTATTCTTGATCGAATGTGTAAGCTGGGTACAGAAGTATTCAGAAGAATGGCTGGTTTCTCTTCTTATCATCAATTTTTGATTGAATGTGTAGCTGGGTACAGAAGTATTAAAAAGAATGAAAAGGGAACTGAGAAGTTTCTGTGAAATCTGTCTTCACTGTTGCTTTCATTTTATGGATGTGTGCTTCCATCACTTGTCTACTGCCTCGTCATTCATTCTAGTTGATCAAAGTATGTGTATCTTCTTGAAGTCAGTAAATTTCATTTTTCTACTGTAGGAATACATCATTCTACTATTGTGCTTCTGTTTTGTTCTTATAAAGACAGAAAAGTATCTGCTTTTCAATTACGAGGACAGTTGGAAAAAAATGTTCTGAGTGCAATAATTGAAGTTATTATCGTACTTGTGCAGGGTATGAAGCCTCTCAAGTAGGAGTTCTTGGATGCAAATTGCACATGTCAGGTGCAATTCTCTATTTTTGATCTTTTCAAGCTAAGACAAACTCTTTGCACGGAAATTGGTCTTGTTGCTTAAAACCCCATATCAGCTTTACTGTTTAAATTACATGAATGTGGAATTCAAAAGATGCTTTTAAGCTGCCTCATTTACATTGAGGTTAATCACTGAAAATAGAACAGATGCAGGATTTGTCATTTTTGCTTCGATCCCCTTTGACCCCTTATTGTGTAGTTTTCCTTTCATTCCTTAAGTGTATGTAAAGTCTCTCTTCTTGGTGGGAGCTTCCATCTAATGCAGGACTTTGAAAGAGTTGCTATGGCATCGTCTTATATATGGTGTGACTCCAAATTGAAAAAACTCGTATGCGGCAGTCAGAGCACATATACCACTGGAAAATTGAATATGGTGGAATTCTTACCAGTCTGACTCTGATGTTCTGCATTGCTACTAACACTTTGAAATTAGAGAGGCGGACATGGTAGGATGCCATTCAGATTTAGTTAAATGTGTCAAGCTAGAGGAAGGTTATTTTTCCATCAGTGACAATGTCATTGATGGTGATCGGTGGGTTCAAAGTGGTGGAGAATGAGCAGTGAATGGGTGAATGCGTGTGATGAAATTGAACAACGGCGGGTTCAGTTATAGCTTATTCTGCATTGTAAAGTCAAATTTGAATGATATAGAAGATTTTTGTTAGGTTGCCAACAGCAATTCCCTATCGAAACTCTATTACCAATGCATAACCATCTCAGATTTTGTTCGGGTGCCGGAAGTTATGCTGTTTTCCATATAGACCGAATTCAAATTATATGTGAGTATTGACCATGTCATACTATGCTATATACACCATTGACCTATTAATTAAAAGTAGAGTTATTGTCAAACATTATTCACGTTGAAATGAATTAGACACCTTACAAACATTGGCTATAAAAAATTTGTCACCAATCACTAAGTATTTTCTCTGTATTTCAAGAATCATAAAGCAGCGTTTAAAAAGGCACTGGTGCAACATATTACGCATTCTTTCCTCTTTTTATTTTTGACGAAATTTATACTTAAATTATGCAGGTATATTTGTTCTGTTATTGCCTTAAAAAAATTGCAAGCCTCTTTTTTACTCTAATTACTGTGCGCATTGACACTTAAGCCTGTACAAGCAGCGAGAGGCTACATTCGGGTACTCGTTTTGCCTCCAGTCTCTTGCACTTACCCTCTTGAAATTAGTCTATATCCAAAGCCAAAGTATACTTTTAAAGGGCTGCGCAACCTCTTGGTGTTTGACACAAGGAATTGTCTCCAAATATCAGAAGCTGACAGATGTGAGCAGCTCAGTATGCATTCGATTGATTTACAAGGTAGTTGGCCGAATGACTTGGTGATTTTGTTCCTGCCCAGGCAAAGCTGCATATGCTAATAAACTACGACACGGGTAGCTGGGTTTGTTTTAAAGATGGTGCTATATCCGAGTCAGAGTCTATACATTGGTCATTCTAGTAATTAAAATTCCCAAAATGTATATTAGACATCATTGTTTGATCTGTTTGTGCTTTCTAGGGACAATATAGTGGGACTATGCTGCTAATACCAACTCAAGTATATAGTGGATAATGGCTAGAATATAATATGGCAAAGCATTTATTCTTTGGTTTTTCCCCTCTATGCAAGTTAAGTATCATGATGAAAGAATCTCACGTGGATGATTTTTATTTTTTATTTTTTTTATATATTAAAAAAAAAAAAAAACAAAAACAAAAACAAAAACTTTCAGGGTGAAAAAAAATGTTGTCTATGATGTGATGTTGCGAATGGGACAGAGTTCGATGCAGAAGAATCCTATTCCTGAAGAACGAGGTTCTTTCTCCCCACCACTATTAACTTTTGCATCGTTGACTCTTTGCTTATTGATTTATTCATATCCAAGAAAATTTAAAAAGCCTTCTAAGGGACTCTTTGTTATTCCCTCTCTTTACACTTCATTTTTTTATTTATTTCCACATTCATAACCATCCAAATCGCCCTTTTAGAAGTGGAAATGTGGATGAACACAATTAATTAGATCGAGTACAAGGAGATTCCAAGGCTTTTTAGTGGTGTACGTGGCCAATGAGCAAATTAAAGTACCTTTTCTTCTTTATCTGTATAAAATAAAACTGTCTCTTTATTCATCAATTCTCGTTGAGCTTGTTGGCCGGGGGCTGTCATTTTTCTCTCAAGGAAGCATATGCTTCATCCGTTCATCGTACAAAACAACTGCATGCAGTACAATATTTTCATCAAACTCAGTACAATCGTAGTTTTTTTTTTTTTTTTTTTGGGGTGCTGTGCTATCTGTGATCGGATCTGTGAATGGACCCTTTGAAGACGTCTGTTAGATCCCTCCAGTTAATAATCCCAATCACTCTTGCAGATCTCAAAAATGCTCATCGATGAAGTGAACTAAATCTACTTTTACCCTTTCAGAAGTTTTCATATGCCACCTTTTTGCATGGCTAATCTTCCAAAAACCAAGAACATACTAGAGTAATTTATGTGAGATCACAATCTCCGAGTTGGTATCCAAGTGTTTTTCTTTTTCGTGGTGGTTTTTTTTATCCATTTAACAATTAACAGTAGCGAATTTTTAGGTCTATAAATAAATTTTCACTCAAAATAATTAACATGCCGACGTGGTTTAACTTAATACCTTAAATTTATTTTACAATAAAAATAATTTAGCATTTCTCTTAACCGTCTATATCAGTTTCATTTCTACCGTCCTCGTTGACTTGTTTTCTTTGCAGGATATAATAATGATAGAGTTGTAGCCTCTAGGGCCTCAAGACTAGGAAAATTTATTTTGAAACTAACATTCTTCCACATAATGTCTCTCTGTTTTTAGGAGAGACGAGGCAGGCACTCTCGACATATTTTAAAATGTTAAGATTTGATTCTTCATCTCTTGTCCATTTTCAGTGTCTCTCCATCTGTCTCTTAACCCCTTTATATACGTGCACTCCTGGCCCAGCTGCTCTCTACACACTCAAATTGCTCCTGTCGCGGCATTTCTAGCTAGCGCACACAACAGAAGAAAGAAGATGAGGGTAGACATTCAGGGAAAGCTCCGGCTGGCTCTTGGCTCCGTAAAGGATCATGCATCAGTCGGAAAGGCCATGATACACAATCACCACGATGGCTTTTCCGATATAGAGATTGCAGTCCTGCGTGCCACCGGCCATGATAATTGCCCCGTTGACGACCAGCACATGCATGAAATCCTCTTCCTTGTCTCTAACTCTCCCGGATCCATCCCTTTTCTAGCTGAACGAATTTCTCGTCGTCTTTGCAAAACGAGAGACCGCACGGTGGCCCTGAAAACACTTGTTCTGATCCATCGCCTCCTGCGCGGAGGCAACCGTAGCTTCGAGAAACAGCTATGCGGCGCACATGTATCGGGCCATCTCCAAATGAGTACCCGTTGTTTTACCAAGAATGCTGACCCTTCGTTTTGTTTCTTACACAAATATGCAGCATACCTGGAAGAAAGGATGGGCTGGCTCATCAACCAAGCAGGCAAACTTGAACCCGTTGTGCCTAAAGGCTTGGAGTTTCGATATTATGAAAAGAAGTCAATCGGCATGGTATTTCGTAAATTGCCAAAATATCAACTACTTCTAGATAGGGTCCTAGATTGTTCACCAGTGGATGTCTTGCCTTCTGATAACCTGGCTCAAGCAGCTATGAGCAACACCTTGAAAGAGAGCTTTCAACTATACTTGACACTTTGTGAAGGCGTTGCGGCTCTTGTTAACATGTTCTTTGATTTAACAAGGCCGGCGAGGGCTTTAGCCTGTGACATGCTCAAGAAGGCTTCCCATCAAAGTCAAAAGCTTCATGATTTGTACGAGAATTCCAAAAGGATTATTGAAAACAAGAACTTGGAGTACCCTTCGGTTCAAATTATCACCATGGAGCAAATTATGGCATTGGAACAAAGCTTTGCCTGTTCACAAAACCTCCAACGTCCGGCTATGATCTCCCATGGCTCTGTATTCTGCAAGACTACTGGTGGTTCAGCTGCTCATGTCTTGGGCTGTATATCAAAATCAACCAAAACCCAAGTGGCAACAGCAGCGAAAGAAGGCAAAATGAATGAGAACAACAACAACGATATTAGTTCTTCTTCAAGTACTCTCTTCTCATGCGCACTGGAGACCAAAATAAGCATGGTATGGGTTGTGTTTGATGAAGATGATCCCAACCAATCACAAGGATCACTAGGCAAGACTCTTCGATTGTAAGGTACTTTGCGATCTTTCTGCCCAGCGTATGTAATCTAGGGGCTGTGCATATTAATGAGATTAATGAACACTTTTGACCATGGTTTTTCTAAACCCGTTTACAAGCATGGTGCCCGAGCTATATATGAACTCCGATCAACCAAGAAGTTATTGTTCATAATACGAGTGACCTTACTGGCTTGGTGCATTCATGAACGCAATTAATTTTCCGCTGTTCTTGTACTTTTAATCGGAGTATACGTTCTTGCATGGTACTTGCTTCTCGATTCAAAGGGGGAATTTGAGGGTGCATGTTTGAGCAATGAATATATAACAACTCTGGTCCAAATTCCTTAGTGATCATGAAGAGAATCTTATAATTTAGACCTAGTAACATAGTGGTCGCCAAGTTTTAGAAGAAACAGATGAAAAATAAGGAAGAACTGCAAATAAAAAGTAGGTATAATTAATGATAATTGATAAGTACTGAAGGTGTCAACACCAGACTTTGTGGACCAATGTTAATTATAAGTGGGAACATTCCGATTCAATCCGTGGGAGAGGAGAGTTAGATCAGGATGAGACTTGAGAGTCATCCACTAATCTTAAATATTTGCAAACAAATAGAAAAATAAAAAAGAAACGATAAAGAAAGAATCACAACCTGATGATGATCAAGACAACAGCGCAAATGATAAAGTATTCCCATGTGAACCATAAATTGGAATAATCCTCAGGATCTTCTCCATGCTTAGTTGATTTGGGCTATGCATTCATTGTCAATGGCTTAGAAAACAGATCGTGTAAGTTGCTCAAAAGGAATCGCCTCTTTAGTTAACTGTCATGACTAGCTAGGAAGAGATCGTCATGGCGCTTATATGTATATATAGGTGTCTTCTCTCTAATCAACGAATAACGTACAGATTAAGTAACTTAACGAATAATAATTCATAATTAGACATTTATAGTGATCGAATGCTAAATGGGATAGTGAATTGTGTATCTTGCTAATGATGCAAGTGGCAGATAGCATTTATACCATCATAATTATTTGCATAATCAAAATAGTAACATCATCCCATCCACGATTAGCAAGGAATAACTTTACTCTAAACATCATGACACCTAAAAGGTTTTTTGGCACCGAGCGCCTTCGTTTTCTCTCTCAAGCGAAAAAGCTCCCCAAAAAATGTTTCAAAACTTTACCTTATCCTCCCGTCTATATAGTCTAGATATTGTCCTATCTTGTCCAATTTTTTTGGGAGGGTCTAGTTTTTCCTTTATTTTTTGACCGTAGCACAACGAAGTGCTGATCTACTGCTTTCTGATCGCTCACGACCACCACGCACTGCACTGCAAGACTCACTAGCTGCCACTCTTTCAAAAGACAGAAGACAACAGTCAAAAAAAGTGATACACGTGTTTCACGCACACAAAGCCCAAATCTCATTTGGATCTCATTCGCTATCACACCAAGATGAGAATGTCGCCACCACGCGTGGCATTTTTGGGGTTAGTGGTTTTGGATCTCTTAGATCCGACAAACCTCCACTCTGATCTGACAAACCTCCACTCTCTTAGTATAGAGCATGATCCTCACGTGCTACCACAATTTCTGGCAATCGCCCGTCGGCGATTCAACACTTATTCCACTTCCTATTTTCCTATGTTATTGCTTATCCTAACCAAGAATCGTGAAAAAAAGATAGTAAAAGTTTCGTTCAATCAGTCCAGACTAACGACATATAGCATAGATCTATTCATTGTGGCTTTTGATTATAGTATATAGTCTGTTTATCAGACTATATCAAAATCATTTCAAATAGCTTTTCTTTATGTGAAATGGATGGAGGTCAAGTTTTTTGTCCCAAATTTCTTTTTTTTTCCTGTGTTGTACTAGCTGGTTTGGAATGAATGTCAATACCTCCTACCCTGTTATCTCTTGTATCCTGTTTTATATATCTATAATATGGTTGATTAGAAAAAAAAAATTATATATAAAACATGCTTGATTAGAAAGACGGGGAAAAAAAAAAAAGAAAAAAAGAAGAAGAAAAGAACTGTACTCTAAACATCCGATTTTGAAACCAATACCTACTTGGAAAATGATAGGGCCACCGCTGGTGGCTCCCGTTGGGGGCCACCGCTGGCCCTATTTTATTTTTTTTTTAATTTTTTCTTTTTCTTAATAATTAAGTAATTTTTTTATAATATTATTATAATTATTTTATATTTTTTTAAAATATTTAAAAGTATTAAAAAATAATTTAAAAAAAAAATAAAAAAGGTAAAAATTTTTTTTTGTCTAACGGTGACTCCCAACGGGAGCCACCAGCGGTGCCTGTAGCACCGTCCATACCTCCTTTTCTCTCTCTTTCGATTCTTTTATTTATTTATTATTATTTCGGGTGCTGGCAGCCTGGATGAGTTCAATTTTCAGCCAGGCATGCCGCTCTCCCAGAGAACAAGCAGTCCCGCTTCGGTAAAACAATAGTTGGGCTCGTTTGGAGATTGCGATGGAAAGGGCCCAAAGACCTTCTCTGGCCCGCAGAAGAGCTTTGAGCCCTTTCAGATTCCGCAAGCGTCTGGAACATGTTGGAAAAATCTTGCACTATCGGTGATTGTAGGCAGCTTCATTTCCACAGTGAAAATCAAAAGCTGGAACCTTCCCCATTTCTCTATACCTTTCTAAAGTTTCACCAACTGCTCCCCATGATGTCTAATTGCTTATCCCTTCCCGGCATTGCATAAATAGCATACATCCCCATTATCTTCCCCATCCAGAAGTAAGATAAACAAAAGCACGCTAGCTACCAAGTACCGTCCACCCATCAACATCAGTAAAAGAACCAAACGCACGTGGTATTTTCGTAGGAAGAAGAACAATGGGAGCACAACTGAAAGATGTTGTCCTAGCTTTGTTTGTCTCCCTTTTTCTCGTTCAGTTTTCCGATGGGTATTTGCTGCCGCTCGTAGAGCGTCCGGGGAGTATGTTGAGTGATATATGGGCAGACCCGTTCCGAGTGTTGGAACAAATCCCAGTTGGCCTTGAAAAGGACGGTAACGCCGTGACACGCTCTCCAGCAAGGGTAGACTGGAAAGAGACGCCGGAAGGTCACGTCATAGAGATGGAAGTGCCGGGATTGAAGAAGGAAGACGTGAAGATCGAGGTGGAGAACCGGGTGCTGAGAGTGAGCGGAGAGAGGAAGAGGGAGGAGCAAAAGGAAGGGGATCATTGGCACCGGGTGGAGAGATCGTATGGCAAATTTTGGAGGCAGTTCCGGTTGCCTGAGAACGTGGACTTGGATTCTGTGAGGGCAAAGTTGGAGAACGGGGTGCTCACATTGGAATTGCCCAAGTTGTCCCCTGACAAGATCAAGGGTCCCAGGGTGGTCAGCATTGATACAGAAGAGAATGAGCCTCCCAAGCTCATCAAGAACAGTAATGAGGGCAAGCAGGAGCTTTAAACCTTTCAGAGTCTTGGACAATTTCTGAGTGACCAAACTATATATGCTTGTCACTAGTAGTGTGTGTAATGGTTTGAATTTTGACTGTGTTCTTCTTTCTGTTGTGTGTTATTGCAACATCTTATGATGTAATATCTTATAGTTAAATATCCTAATATTTTCTCGTGTGAATTTCACCTCCCCCATCATCTAGTCCTTAATTTCTTCAGCATTGCGCTTAGTTTCAGGGGTATATATATATATTGAATGAAAAAGAAATGCTAGATCAAGATTACATTAGAAACGATTGAGTTTTGGGTCGAGCAAATTAACTCAAGACTCAATAGTAGCAGAATTGCACAGAATTGATATTAATTCTTCAATTCATATAATGCATTTTTTTTTTTTCCTCTGTCTCTCTCAAATGATAAACTTTTCCTTAGTACATATACTTCATGCTGATTATCATGCTCAATTATGTGAAGTCAAGTGACCAGAAAATTCTAGGGTCGCTAAAGTTGACCGCCAGTTGGAAGTGAGAGAAAAATGTACGTACTGGTCATCTTTGCTTAAAGCCAAGAAAAGAAGAAAATAGACATTTTTTTTTTTTTAATTTAAACTTGTTTATTGACATGGTCCCGATATTCAAAATATTTTATTCTATTATTATAATTTTTACATATTTTTTATAAAATATAATAAATAATTTAATTTTTTTAAATTTTAAAATAAAATTATTATTTAAAAATTTTATTATTTAAAAATTTTATTTAATTTTTAAAAAACATTTCATCTCACATTGAGTAAGTGAGATGGCAAGTAGTCTGCTTTTTTGTCTCTCTTTTCTCTCCTCTTTCTTCTTCTTCTTCTTCTTCATCTTCTTCTTTTTTTTTTTTTTTTTTTTTTTTTTTTTTTTTTTAAATTTAAATTTTTAAATTTTTATTTCATGAATTAGGAAGAAAGTGAAATCCAACGCGTATACAGATAAAATCAGACGACCAAGCGACAGTGTGATGAAAACAAAACAATCCCAGAAAACAGGAAATACTACTGTGGAAAATGGAAATGGAAGCAGGAGGTGGAGGGGGAAGTACGCTGTCGGAAATATACCAGAATGCGAAGAAGGTGGTGTTGAGGACAAGGGACGCGGTGGAACGCCTGGAGCGCCTCGAGTACTCGAGCGGTAGAGCTGGGATGGACTCTCCCTAACTCTCATCCTCGATCACCAGGGACATTACCCAAATCCAATCCCTCTGCGTCAAGATGGACCGCCTCTGCCGTTCCCTTCCCTCCAAGTCCCACCGTGATCTCTGGAAACGGTAACGTTTCTTTTCTATATCTCCAATGAAAACGTGTTCCGATTCACTTCATTTTGGGGACGGGGATTTACTATAGTTATTCTCGCTAGGGCTTGGGTTTCTACTTCTTCTTTTTTATTTTTTTGGTTGTTTGGTTTTATCCTAATCCATTATTTTGGAAATCGATTCACTTTTTAGTACCATCCGAAAGACTCATTCCAAGTCATTTTTTATTGGGTGACTAAAATTCCATGTAAAGGAATCATTTTTTTATGTGATTGACCTTCAGTTCATATCCTTCAAAAATTTATGTGCTAGTTGTACTTCCACGAGCAGTACATCTGCAGTTTGTAAGGAATTTTATTGTATACCATGATTGCTTGGGCAATCTGATGATAGAATCCAATGATCCATAGCTTGTGTAACTTTCTACTATACACGATAACTATTGTAGTGTTGACACAATTTAATGATCATGTCTCATGCAGAAAAGTTGAACAAGTAGCAGAAGAGGCTGAATCGTTGAAACAAAGTTTGGATAAGCATTCTTTAAGAAATCAGAAGAGGTTGATGGAAGCCAAAGAGAGGGCAGAATTGCTTGGAAGAGCTGTATGTAGTTCTTTCTGTATCTAGTGCAGTAATCCTGCAATAAAATCCCGTATGGTTTAGGAACTGAATTATTTTTGCTTCAGTGTCTTACAGAAATACTTTTATCTTATAGAACGGGCAATCTCACGTTTTGAGAATATTTAATGAGGAAGAACAAGCAATGCAGTCATGTCGTAATTCTGCACGGATGTTGGAAGAAGCTAGTTCAACTGGAGAGACCATCCTGTCTGCAATGTCAGGGTCAAGGGAACGTCTAAAGGTATCTGTAACTCAAGCCCCCATGTACCCACATCTGCTCATACATACACATAATGTGCACATATAGTTCATACAAGAAGTTATTGCTGATGAAGAATGTGGCTGTGAGGTTGCAATATAAGCAATACAATTTGCATACCAGCTTTTATCATTGGGTTCTGCTATGAATTTAGTAAGATGGTATCTACTTTCTTCTTTTTCTTTTTTCTTTCTTTTTTTATTTTTTTATTTATTAATATTATTTTTTTATCGGTAAACAAAGATGATATCTACTTATGTAAAGAAAAACAAAATTTATCAATATGATATCTATGATCATTACAGGCTAGCTTGACAGTTTAGGTTTAGGTCATTAGGTAAGAAAATAATTCTATTTTCACTTCTTAATGCTCTGGTGACCGATAAAAGAAAAAAAAAAAAAGTTCTCAATGTTCTGGCGGTAATAAATCTGGTAGTAGCTACTGCAGCTGCTTTGAGATCTGGTGGTGATAGCAGTTCTGTTTCCTTTTTTAACCATCGAATTAAGATTTTTAGGTCCATGTCAAAAAAAGGCAGGGATGAGGGAACAGTGTGCCTCCATGGTTGAGGGGGATATCCCCTCCGGCAGTGCGCAGCGTGAAGGTGTCTCCTTCAGCTGCTTTGCATGGAAGGGATCCCTTTGCTGCCATGCATGGTGGGCGGAGCCCTATTAAAAACATTTCGCAAAGTACTTACCAAACCCTCTTTGAGCCTACAGTTCAGAAATATCCTCAAAACACTTTTTAAGATTCTATGACCCCAAAACACCAAGAAATTTCTTGAAAACATTTACCAAACAAAACCTTCAATTCTTAACTTAAATTTCTCTTGTACTAATCAATGGTTTCGTGAAGGTGTCTTCAGAGATATGTTTTTATTTTTTTAAGCACCCCTCAGAAAGAAGCCTTCAGTTGGCTTCAAAATATCATTACTTTATAACATTGTGTATGTGGTATGCCTGTTTCGTATATCTGCATTGTCATTTGGTATATGAGTATGTAATGTTGCGGTTCCAGTAGGTTTGAGTTTTTAATTATTTAATGGGCATCATTGAGATTTTGTATGAGGGCTCTTTTTATCATTATGCATGATTCGATTTAAAGTACAATGTAATTTCATTCTTTTGGATTGAGTAAAAATCTGAAAAGGTAAACCAATGTCTAAAATGTTTGGAACAGCTCATTTCCTTAACAAATAATGGTAATGATGCATTGAGATAAATGTTGCAGCTGATGCTAATTCTGTTTACTTTTTCTTGGTTCAGAAAGCACACCGGAAAGCACTAGATGTTCTTAATACAGTGGGGCTTTCAAATTCGGTATTAAGGTTGATTGAGAGGCGGCATCGTGTTGATAATTGGATCAAATATGCTGGCATGGTTTTGACACTCGTCATTGTGTTCATCATTTGGAGGAGATCATGATGACAAGTGCGGTAGCGGCAAGTGCGGCTCCATTTTTTGAGGAGTTAGATATTTGCATATATATATATATATATATCTAGTTGTATGACGAAGAAGCGTTCCAAGTCTCCCGCTGCAAAATTGTATTTCTGCAGTGGTTTTACTAATGGTATGTTTGGCTTTCTGTATTGCCTCATTTTCCGAAATAAATGCGATAATGTTTAGATTTTTCGCGCAATTATCGGAAACGGCGTTTGCCGTCTTAGACAAGACAAATTGCCGTTTGAAAGTATTTGGGATGGTCGAGGTGAATAGGTAAACTGAATGGGCGTGAGAGAATGAATGGGTTAGGCCTATGTACTTTCTGTTTGTTCTAACGTCCGTCGCTTTCGCCTAATAATTCATGTTGGTTCACTCACGCAACGGGGAGAGTGAGTGAGGCGTGGGGTGGACCGTGGGAACTTTGGGCTGATGCAGCAGATTTCTCAAGTCTGCCAAGTTAATACTGTTAGGTAAAGACTCCACGGAATACTTTGACCAAAGAGGAACGCAGACTGGTACAGATACGAAGCCACAACCCGATACAAAACCAGGATAAGATAATAGAGATAATACGTTAGGAAATAAGTTTTTGCTTATTTTATTAAAGAGAAATCCCAGAAACACACGCATTTCCCATCTTTTATCTTATTACTCGTTTCTCAATTCTCTCCCATATGCAGTTTTGAATGAGAAATGATATTTACAATTATGGTTGTGCAAGTGGCGTGTAGTCGTTTTGAAAAAAATAAATTAATATGGGATTTACATGAAAAAAAATTAACTTGTTAATCGTAGACTCTACTTTTTTTCAAAACGATTGTGCGACGTTTACAATTTCACGACTGTACATAACATTATTGGTTTTGAATACCGTTTCTGTAAGGCGTTAGAAAGAAATATTTTGATATTGATTTTAAAATAATTTATATATAAATAAATTAATTATATATATTAATTATATTTTAAAATTATATCAATGTAAATTTTAAAAAATTAAAATACATATTTATAAGATTTAATAATATTTTTAAATTCTCAATTTAACTATTAAAAAAAATATTTACTCATCTTCGTTACAAAAAAAAGTATGGATTTAATTTTTAGTCCTGAAAAAAAGTGGAGTAAAAAAAGTTAAAGAAAATAATCTTTAAATATAAGAATTTGAGGGAAAATTATAAAAAAAAATTAAAATTTTTATATTAATACAAAATACATTAATTTCAACTGGTACGTTAAAAACTGACCGATATTCATCAAAACGCATCGATATGATTGATATTTGATCCGGTAAAAAACACATACCTCATTACCTCCCATACTGATTGCTATTCTGACACGATAAATACTGGCGGATAAGGTCTTCAAAACCTTGCTCCGACCTCGTTTCCATTCGCATTTTTTTCCTCTGCCTTTCCCTCCCTTCAAGGCTTCCACCCCAAACACACTCTCTCTCTCTCTCTCTCTCTCTCTCCCCCGTATATACGTAGATAACATCGAAACTCTTTTATCTGGTTCTGTCTTTCACTCTTTAACTCCCTCCCTCCCTCCCTCCCTCGTTGTTTCTTTTTATGTTTTTCGGCCAAACACTAACAGTGTAATAATAAATAATAAAAGTAGTATTCCTGCCAGAAAAGCAAAATAAAACCAATAAACGTAGACACAGTTTCATTTCTCTCTCTTTATCTCTCTCTCTCTCTCTCGTGAAGCGAATGTCTGGAATTTTGCGATGGAGGAGCAAGGTGGAGCGAATGACGCTGTTGCTGACCTCAGATACCTTCCTATCCCACCACTACCCCCACCGCTTCACTCAGTTGTCCTCCATCTCGACCCACCTTAACCACCTCCATTTCGGCACTCAACGCCGGCGCGAATCCCTCATCGGAGTCCAGGAGCGTTACAAGTGGGGCCACAGTGGCTCCGACTCCGATGGCCTCAACCATCACAATATCCGTAAGATTCGTGCGGATGCCAATTGCCCCCGCTGCTTCAAGCACATGGATCTTCTCTTCTCCTTCCCCAATCGCCACAATTTAGCTCCTCCGGTTCCTCTAGGTGCCCTTGATGTTCCCGATGATGCTCATGCTAACACCGGAGCTTCCGCCAATCTCTGCCCCAATTGCAAAAGGGCTTACTACTTTCGCCCCGACAGGATTGTCCCTCTCCAGGGCAGCTTCGTCGAGATTGGCAGGCTCAATAACACACCTACAAGACCCAGGAACAGCAACGGGGCTGATGAAAATGGTAACGGCGGAGGAGACGAGCATAATCGAAATAATAACACTATTGCTAACACAAATAGTAGGTTTATAGCCTCGTTCTGGGACACTTTAAGATCCTACAGTTCTGATGTTGGTGGGGACCCGCCAGAGAATTGGGCTCCCCCGCCTTCGGGAAATGACTTGGCCGTGCATACTCCTCCTGGACCGCCTTTTACGCCTGGGGTTAATGTGGTTCGGGCGTCAGGGCCCGGTGGTGGCGGCGGCGGTGAAGGTAGAGGTAGCGGAGACAAAAGCGGATGGGGCGGGTCGAATTTGGGCAAGAACTTGCCCACGCCAAAGGAGATCTGCAAGGGTCTCAACAAGTTTGTTATTGGCCAAGAGAGAGCCAAAAAGGTCTTGTTTTTGCTCCTTACCCTTTCTGCGTATAATCATACCAATTCACATCCACATGTTCTGTCGGTAATTGAGTTCTTCCCAATGCATAAAATATTTATCAAATGCAAAAAAGATGTGGAGGCTTTGTTTTCACATTGATGGTCCTCTGTGCTTTTTCTTTTGCTATCATGTTTCCTTTCTTTGGTTGTTATTCGCATCTTCTGCACGTAGAAGATTATTCCTTGAATTTCATTGTCCGCGGTACTTTTTCATCCTTGGCATTTGTGAGATATACAATAAGTATTCGAGCAAGGTTTTATCTCGATCACTTTCTCCGAAGCATATGACATGGATGCTTCATGTCTATACTGCAGGTGCTTGCAGTCGCTGTTCATAACCACTATAAAAGAATATATCATGCATCCCTGCAAAAAGGGTTAGTTTTTCAGTATGATATTTTATTTACTCTTTTTGTGACCCCTATTCTTATTTCACCGCTGAGGGAATGGTTTTCTAGCCTTTTATAGTCATTTGGGATTCATCTAAGAGAACTGAACTTCTGATTTTAATTCATGTTAGGTCTGGAGCGGAATCAGGAATTCCAGAGAGAATAGATGACGACGATAATGTGGAGCTAGAAAAGAGCAACGTCCTTTTGATGGGTCCGACTGGCTCAGGTACAACTTCAACTGAAAGCTGTTTCTTCTGTGACATGCTCTGAAAACCACTGGGCTCCGCATTATTTATTTGAAAGCTGTGTACTGAGCCTCTGAATTTTAATACCAAGCTGCCATTCTGATCTAAATGTTGTATATCAGGGAAGACGCTACTTGCTAAAACACTAGCTCGATTTGTGAATGTGCCCTTTGTCATAGCTGATGCAACAACTTTGACACAGGTAAGTCTGTTTCTCACGGATGCATCATTAGAAATTACTGAAAATATGCAACGTGGAACATCAGTTTCCTGAACTTATAACATGGGCATCAGGTTGAGTTTGTTTGTGACTTTTTTCCCCTTTACACGCTAGTAGTTATTTTCTTTCAGCAACAGTTTTCAGTGCTTTTTTACCATGTTTGTTATCTATAACTGACTGCTCAATTGTGAGCGAATTTCATTTTTGAAAAAGGAAAAAGTTTGCCTGCTCTAGTTTTGAATTGATGACTTAATTTGGCTAAATTCTTCTGGTGTGGATTATACCTTTATCTACTTACTACAATAAACTGAAGGAGGCAAATAATGCATGAGTTTATGTTCTGTTCTAATCTTGCAGGCAGGTTATGTTGGAGAAGATGTTGAATCAATCTTGTACAAATTACTTGCGGTATATTTCTATTTTTCTTCTTTAGATTGCAGACTGAAGTTCTTTTGAATGCTTCTTGGCCCTTCTCTATCTGCTTGGCGTTTCATTATCACTTGACTAACCTTTTTGTGCCTGTCTATTGGCATTAGGCAGCTGAGTTCAATGTACAAGCAGCTCAACAAGGGATGGTTTACATAGATGAAGTGGACAAGATAACTAAGAAGGTTCTACGATGTTTAGGGTTTATCTTAATTTTTTTTTTTTTTCTAAGCTATCTTAATTTTATTTAATGTCCACATATTTTTGTGCTCGAATATTCTTAGTTCATCATTTTTTTTTTTCAGGCTGAGAGCTTAAACATTAGCAGAGATGTTTCTGGTGAGGGCGTCCAACAGGCATTATTGAAAATGCTAGAAGGAACAGTAAGTCAATTATTTCGCCACTGCTGTCATTCTCTTCAGTTTATTTATTTATTTATTATGCATTTTCAAAATCAAAGCTTTGTGGAGGATGGTCCCTATATGCATTATGTGGTGCATTTGGCAAGAGTGTAATGAGCAGACTTTTGAAGACAATGAGTGGACACTAGAGGGGCTTAGAACTTTCATTTTCCATACCCTATTTCTTTGGGCTTTAGCTGTGGACTTTAATGGCCTAAATCTTCATGAGTTTCTTATTTCTACTAGTAAGATTTAGATAGGCTTTATCTCTTGTATATCTTCTCGTGTATTTGGGCTATGCCTATTCTTATTAATACTACTTTTTATTTATCAAAAAAAAAAAAAAATCGTTTTTACTTATCCATGTATTTTTGTTCTTCCTTATTACTTCAAAAAAAAATGTATCTTTCTGGAACTTTTAAGGAATTTCGGTTTTGGTTTTTCTACTCTGATTATAATGACCCAGAAGGTATCTAATATGCACCCTGGTCCGTATAGGCTCCTCAAACTATATGCTCATATTTGAGCGTCTTTCTTGTGATGTTTATGACCCAAACTATATACACAATATTGACATTCTTTCTTATGATGCTTATGACTGTATCAAGTTATCATAGATCACTAAGTTTTGAATAATATGGTCTGTGCAAGGATTTTTTTTTCCTTTTTTGACAAGTAAGAAATCCATGTGGTTATGCTCGTTTTGCTTTAAGACACAACTAAATAGAGGACTAGAAACATTCATTGATACAATGGAACCCATGTTCTTTGGAATCCAAAAGTGTCAGTGGAACCTTTTCAGAGAGACTTGCAAGTTACACTTTGAGGACTAAGTAAATCTTAAGGGGTTCCTTGGAGAAGGTGAAGCTAGAAAAAAAAAAAAAAAGAAAAAAAGAAAGAAAGCTGTGCTTGCCACAAACCCAACAATATGTTTATTGAGAGGTATAATAATGCAAGTGGGGGAGAAAAAAGGGGGTGGGGTGGGGTGGGGGTTGAAGAGCCTTGTAGAACAGCTTGAGTTCATAAAGCAAATCTTGCAGTGTACCTATAATCAGAAAATATGAATTGGTGGCCCTAAAACCCAGTGGAAGTATTGAATGTAGCAAATAAGCTGCATGTTAGAGTAAAGACACTAAAAAACAATCGATATTAAGTTTACCAGATAACTAAGGATCCCAGGCATTTCCTGTCCTCATGATCTCATCATTTCTTATGAGATTGCATTGATTCTATATGTTTTTGCATTTGCATTAGAGGTCCCTTGTAATTAATGTCTTTTCATTCCTATTTCAATATTAATAAAATATCTTCGTACTTGTAAAAAAAATTAATGTCTTTTCGTTCGTACCAAGTTTTCATTTTAATTAACCCAAAAAAAGTTTTCATTTCCTTCAATATATGTTTTGTACAGTTGTTAGCATTTTATTTTTTGGGCAAGTATTAGCACCATCTTTATTAGTAGTCTAAACACAGAATACACTTTTTTCTTGTCTAGATAGTTAATGTTCCTGAGAAGGGGGCAAGGAAGCATCCTCGGGGTGATAACATACAGGTATAATGGGCCTAAATATGTTCTTTTATGTTTCATCATTCCAGATTATGTGCTTTGTTACAGATATTTCATAGAAGATTGATCATTCTGGCATTGTTTCAGTGCCATTTTGGTACATTATTTGTGTTTAGCTATCTAAAATCAGTTTATTTTCCCTCAATGTTTTTAAAATTTATGTTGAGAGACACGGTAGAAGATTTTTGTTTTGAGATATTGTGGTCCTGGTAAATTTATCAAAATGAGGAAGAGATTGCGTAGTTGTAAGGTTTCAGTATACAAATCCCATATGATTGTCTCAAAGCTCTTTTTGGAGGTAAAGATTTGTCTTTATCATTTTTCGGAAGCTAAAGACCCATGCAATGAGGACACAGAGATTGATGCGAGCTTACCAATGGGCTAAAATTACAAATATGAGGATTATGGTTTAATTATGTTGATACCTATGTGTCACTTGTGTTTTAGCCGATGTACTCCCCAAGGAAAACGTGCTAGGGAAATGAGCATAGAAGAGAGCACATCGTTGCAGGATGGTTGAGGTCAAAATTATATGTCAAACTTCAATTAACCAGGGAGATGGTCTATAGAGTACATGTTTGCGAATGTTTTTTGCCACAGCTGTAAAACTGTTTTGCAACTAGTGAAAGTTCAACTGTTATTTACAGATTTTTGTTAGGATCCCTATGTCACACCTTTTCCTCATCATGCAAAGCTATATAATGAGAACCGAGAATGACTATTAGTCACCAGAAATGAACCGTTTTTTTTATAGGTAAGATAGTTTTTTGACTCAAGTAAATAGGTGTAGACCAAGTCTACAAGAAGTATACATAAAAGAACACTTTCTCCTAGTTTGGATGTTGAAAGCCTCTCATCTCATCTTAACTCAATATCCAAACACCACAAACACAAACACTTTTCAATTTCAAATCTTCAACTTTTGCATCTAATCGTTACAACTTTCTCAAACTTCTACACAAAATACAAAAAACAATTCCAAAATTCCAATGCAAAAATAATATTAAAAAATTATATTCTAACAATATTTTAACTTTATAATATTTTTATTCAACTTTTTCTCCCTCCTTTTCCAAAACCCCATAAAACATCTCAACTCAAACATTTCACTGCTATTCACAAACCATTTTACTACTATTTACATATCATCTTATCTCATTTCACTATCCAAACCAAGCGTTACAAGTTAGGAGCTAGAAAATGATATAGGAAAGTCATGAAAGCTAGATCCATTGAATACACCAACAGAAGCCCAAAGAAATAAGGTGTGGAAAAAGAAATTTCTTAGCTCATCCAAAGAGCACCCCCAATCTTCAAAACTCCATTCCTTCCTTTCAAGCCAAAATGATATCTTTTGGCTTTTGTCTTCTGTTTTCATCCTTAGGACCACCTTGTTTGTATGCGTGCAAATGTTACCATTTTTTTAGTTTAGCTATAGCATTGGTTTTATCATCATCCAAATTCATTTACATGATTTGCAGATAGATACAAAAGATATCCTTTTTATATGTGGTGGAGCATTTGTCGATCTTGAGAAAACGATTTCAGAGAGGTAGTTCCTTATATAAGTTTTCTCTTGCTGAATTCCTCTTCCCTTTGTTTTTCTTTTGGTATTTGAGAGTGTAACCATGAAATCACAAAACTAAACAGGCGGCAAGACTCATCAATTGGTTTTGGGGCGCCTGTTCGTGCAAACATGAGAACTGGTGGAGTAACCGATGCTGCAGTAACATCATCCTTACTTGAGTCGGTGAGAAGCAAGACCCTTTAAAGTTTGTATTTTTCTCTTTTATGTTAATTTTTTTTTTTGTTGTTGTTAAATTTGTCTTGTCCAGATAATTATGAAAGTTGCTTTTTCAATCTCAGGTTGAAAGTGCTGATCTTATTGCATATGGTCTCATACCAGAATTTATTGGACGTTTTCCTATTTTAGTTAGTTTGTCAGCTTTAACTGAGGACCAACTTGTTCAGGTAATGCTTCATTACATTTATATATGTTTTTTCTTTCCGGTTTAAAGCTTTGTAGGTGGATAGTTCGGACTGGTACTGTGAACTTGTCTTGGTGGGCTTTTATACATGGAAAGGCTAATAGAAATGTTTAAGTCATTCATTTTTAGGATTAAGAGGTGCGACCACTCTTTTATCTTGGCATGCTTATGCTTGGGTTTTTGTGATAAAAAAATCAGTTCTGTGCATATGAACTTTAGGCCCCGTTTGGAGTGCAATATACTCTTATCTCATCTCATGCCATCTCATCTCAACATCCAAACACCAGAAATCATTTTGCAGTCGTTAGGGATATGATATACAAGACTTCAATCCTAGCTGTGAATTGGAAAAAAGCTACGTTTCTTTAATTATATGTTATCACATTTGGTGTTGAGAACAGGAAATTAAGCTCCTAAGCCATCCACTCAATTTAGTGCTATGCTTTCCTTCTGCATGTTGTGGAATTGTATGCTTAGTTTTAAATGGAGATGGCAGGTCAAGCTTAGGGCTATAACTGTCGATTTCAGTTAATGGATAGTATATTCCTTCTAGTTTGAATCTCTAAGAGTTCTGTTTTATACTGTGGTTGTACAGGTCCTCACTGAACCAAAAAATGCTCTTGGTAAACAGTACAAGAAATTGTTCAGCATGAACAATGCAAGTATCTATTCCTTTTTTGCCTACATATGTTCTCTGTGTGTGTGTGTGCGCGTGTACAGAATTGGAGTTTGACCTCTATGCTAATAGTATGAAAGATCTTTCTCCCAATTTCAGGTGAAGCTACATTTTACTGAGAAAGCCTTGAGACTGATTGCCCAGAAAGCAATGGCAAAGAATACTGGTGCCAGGGGCTTAAGGTCCATACTGGAAAGCATTCTTACAGAAGCCATGTATGAGGTATGCAATTCTTTTCTCTGTTGCTGAGGCTGAATGACTAGTCTGTTTTTATTACTTGGCTACCATGATTCTTATTCTAGCTTGGAGTTACTGTTATATAACTCTTTTATTGACTTATAGAATCAAATGAATGCATGTACTCTTCAGATTCCAGATGTGAAGACAGGCAATGATAGAATAGATGCTGTTGTGGTTGATGAGGAGTCTGTGGGTTCAGCAGATACCCCTGGATGTGGAGGGAAAGTTCTTCGTGGAGATGGTGCTTTGGAGCATTACATAGAAGAAACGAAGTTGAAGGATTCAATGGTATGGGCACTCCTATTATTTTTGTGTGGGGGCATATTCCCACCCATACATTTGCCTGGGTTTCTAGGACTCTTTTCTAAATTATCAAAGGTGTGATAGTCCATATCTCTGGACTTGCATTTTCAGAATTGGTTTTCAGGAAGGAACCCAATTCTGATTATTTTTTCCCCAGATCATATGTTTCCTTGAGAATAGCATCCTTTCCCTTGGAACAGTAGATGATTTCTAATGATGATTCCTATTAGCATCGGTTGATGGTGCCAGCCAGCTTTAAATAACATGGCACTTCCTCCATTATAAGAACGGTGTGGAGGGGGTACAGTACAGGATTCAGGACTCAGATGGATATGTGACTTATAAATCAAAACATAATTATAGCCTCACGGCCAATTTTAATCTGGTTGTTTTTGGCCCTTACCCAACTTCGGATCAGTAGCAGTCTAGAGTGAGTTTGGTAATTACATGACCGATCTTTGCATGTTTGCAGGATAATGTTGAGGCGGCTGAGGGAGAGCCGCAGGAAGGTGAATCAGAGCTGTCATCAAGAGCCATGAGCATGTGACATCATTACAAACAACATAGTTATTGTTAGGATGGAGTAAAGATTTGTAAAAACCACACTCATAGTTTGGTGTAATTATCCCCTTGTAAAACAAAATAAATTATGGTTCATGTACATTGGATTTGAGGGAAATAATGAAAGAAAAATGCAGCATTGCTAATTTATGAAGCTTCTTGTAAAAAACTGTTGCGTCTGAGATGTAGTTCACGCGAATTGTTTTTCCTGCATCATCTTGTTTCACACTATGTTTATTCTTCTGATATCTATTATATTGGTAAATAAGCTATCATGAACAGTCAAATTAAACCCAGAAAGATTCAGCCCGAACAGCAGGCATCCATGGAGAAACGAAGGGAATATTCAGTGTGGTGCATGCGAGGGAGAATTTTGCGGGAAAGGCTTTAACCTGCGTCTTTTTCTGAGGCAGGTCCATTTGCGGAGCAGACCAGTGGAGATTTGTTCCCGGAAGCCAAACAAGAGCAGCAATCAGCAAGGATGATTTTTAGCTCTCAGCAGTCAAATCCTATGCTAATGGCTCTTTAATTTAAACCCTACACTGAAAGACGTGACAATAAATGGAAACATTTTAATATCCAACACATCCAGTTATTGATTTGAAACCTTGAGTAGAAAAAACTATCTTGGCACCGTAATATCCGGTCCACAAAAGACATTCTAAAGCAACATTGCTTGAAGGTTTAGATAGACGCATTACTTTTCCTATGCCAAAAAAAAAAAAAATAGATGCATTACTTTTCCAAGCTATAGTGCTTCTTCACGGCTTCAGTAACATCCCAAGTAACCTTCATTCCTTTAGTGAACACGACCAAATCGCCAGCACCAATTTCAAACGATTCGTCATGTCCATCAACATAAACCTTGATTTTCCCCTCCAGCAGATACATAGTCTCTGTGGCAGTGAATTCCCATGGAAATTTGCTTGGACCGCCTTCCCACCTATTCACATCATAAGTGAGTGTATGTCAAACTTGAAGTTTGGAATAAGTGGCAATCTCGCCATCCGATAAATGAATTTCCCGTTAAACATAATCAAGTAGAAAATTTGGTATGCCAATGAAATCTTGCTGGCACATCCTCCAGTTGTTAGAACTTGTCGGTTCAAGAACCAAGAGCAATATCAATAACTTATTTTTTAAAAGAAAAAAAAAAAGTAAAGAAAACATCTATAGCTAACCAAAATAACAATAAGAACAACAATACATATATAAAAAACAAATAAAAATAAACTTAAACGGATCAGTAGATTTTCATATAAATTGGGAGCAAGAGTGGAGAAACACAGAAATAGGGTGTCCCTTTAGGAATTGGGATGCTAGGTAATTGGTAGAGTTGTAGTGTTGGCGATAGCAATCTTACTGCAGTGTTGGTGTAGATTATAGGCTCATCATATTCACCACTCTAGAGCTTGTTAAAAAAGCTCATATTAGATAATCAGGAGAGTTATTTGGAGGGAGCAGGTTTAGCATGAACTGTAAGACAAAAGAGCTTGATGTGTTTGAATGTAGCCGAAAATTTCAAAGTGTGTTCCATGTATAAGTCCCGTATGCCAAGCTTGGTAATCAAGATGGACATTGGGCACACAAAGGGTCACATTCATGGGGAACCCTAAAGTCCTTTTTGCCTGGTGCCTTTCTTTCTTGATTCTGTTCTGTCTAATGGAGCTTTATCTATGTTATGATCCTCAGGGTTAAAGGAATAACCAAATTAGTATCCAACAGTCCTATAGCTTTTGGATTAATAGTTGAGTTTTTAACAATTGGTATTAGAGTAAAAACCACATCACGAGTTCAAGTCACAGAAAGGGTGACCTATAGGCTGGATTAAAATACCTTGGGGCTATGTATGGGCATAATGTTAAGTCATTAAATACTGATAAATGAGTGAAGCCGCCAAAAGGGAAAGAGCTACCACCGGGTTAGTGTCGATAAGTGAGCCGCCATGGATGCCAGATTCATAATCATGGTGGAATGTTATAATATTGAGAGTTAAAAGTTTAACCCAATTAATATCCAATAGTCCTAGGGCTTTTGGATTAATGGTTGGGTCTTTGACAATATATTGAAGAAAGACAGGCAATTTATCACTTTAAACAGATAGTCCTCAAGTCAATTGGCCAATATACTGAAAATGGAAACAGTTTTTTTATTCTAAAAAAAATTCAAAATGATCAAGCAAGCATGTTCACCAAACACAATCATCCCAAGGGAGGTTTGGAGTTAACTTGGATGATGGTGCTACCAAACCAATTTTAGCCCTTGAACTTTTAGGTAATCTACGTAATAAAACTCCAGGGTGTGTTCAGATCTTGCTTCAAGATATTAGATCATCCCCTCTGTTCCTAATTGTTCACAAAGTCCATTCTTTGTCCCTTTTTCTATTCTAACAGGGTTTCCTTGACATTCAATGCTCGCTCAATTCTCAAAACTTAGCAGTTCACTCCAATCTTTGATAGTGAGATTGTTTAACATTCTCCCGTAGTAAACCAATACATGAAGTAAAACATGTGTATCATCTAATCAATTTATACTGATACTGATTAGACCGAATGGTACGATTTCCTTTTCCTAAAGCAGATCCCCGTCAGTGAAGAGAGAGAGAGAGAGAGAGAGGAAATATTATATTTTTTGTAGTGTAATCACCCAACAACGTTTCCTAGTATGCATATCATAAAACCCGACCTGATTCATCACAACGTTCGCGATGTATTCAAGATTTTGAAAACCCACGAAACTTGAGGCGAAAAAAATACGTGCGTGCGCCATGCGGTGAACAACAAAAGGAGTTCAGACAACAAATCTAAAAGTGAAAGGTAAAGGTTTGGGAGTCATACGTGCGCCATGCCGTAACACCAAGTTCAGCGAGTCTGGACTGGGGAGGATTCCTCTCAATCTTCACTCCACATATTTCAATGGCCATGGGATATTGTTCTTGATCAGATCGAGCGAAACTGATTTCCTTTAGTTTGGATTTTGTAATAATAATGGGAAGAAAAAGAGGGAGAACCGCTAGTAGTAGTAGTATAACTGTTCGATTCCATGGAAAATGTGACATACCGTTGCAAGCGGATTTGCCGGGTTGGAAAAGTTTCGGAATTTCAAGCTATGGAAGGCTTTTGAAGTCGGGAGTGAGTGAGACTATTCCCCCTGAAAAGTAGAAAATTACTGTTTCAATTGTTGACCTCCGAGCGCAGAAACAAAAGTTAAAAATTTAAATGTAAGCAAAGCGTATTAATATGTTCATTAATTAATTAAATATGATTGGATAAAAAATAAATTTTATTAAAAATATATTAATTTAAATTTTAAATATAAAATAATCAGTATTGGTGTATAGATTAATACACGATTTTATTTATACATAATAAAATTCAAACAAAAATTCTAAATACAATCGTCAGATTTACTCTACGTCATTTTCATATATTATATTTTATATTTATTTTTTTAAAATTAATTAAATTTTTTAACTTATTATTCATAAATCACACATTTAATAAGATAAAAGAAAGATGATATATGAAAATAATAAATAGAATTTTTTATACAATCATGCCATCTGCAAGCATGAATTCTTTATTAAAAAGAATCGATTCTATTATTAAAAAATTTTTTATGTGATTTTTATATTTATTTATTTTTTTTAAAAAATGTGCAATGCTTGTTTATTTTATGATTGCAAATATAATTTCTTAAACATAATATCCAAATAAATAACTTCACGAATGAGATGAGATAAAAATTTTGTAAATAGTAACGAAATGATTTGATTTAAGATATTTTATTAAGTTTTGAAAAATAATAAATAAAAATTTAAATAAAAATATTATAAAATAAATTTAAAAAATAATATTATTTTTTATGTTTTGTTTGAAAGTTTAATAAAATTGTGATGATTATATGTAAAATTTGAATATTTGAAATTAAAAAATATTTGTGTTTGAATTATGTTTTTGAATAAAATTATAATAAATTTTGAGATGAGATGAGATGAGATAAGTTTTCTAAACAAGAATTAAGGAAATGCTTGAAGAATAACAAGAAATGAGAATTTTGTGAATTAATAAGATAGTTTGCGAATAATATTAGATAGTTTGAATTAAATATTTATTTGGTTTTGAGAAATTAGAAATAAAAATTTGAATAAAAATATTATAAAGTTAAAATATTGTTAGAATATATTTTTCTAATCTTATTTTTATTTGAGATTTGAAAATTTTGAAATGATTTTTGTGTTTTGTTTAAAAGTTTTGAAAGTTCTAATTATTAGTTTAAAAGTATTTGTATTTGAGTGATATTTAAAAATAAAATGAGATGTGATAAAAATTATTTTTGTTTTTTTTTATATATATAAAAGGAGTGTTACAATTATAAAGGAATTTTTTTATAAAATTAAACCAAGAAATTTACATATAATATTAGATATATTTCATAATAAAAATTATTTATAAATTTATAAATTTATTTTTATGAAATTTATTTATCACAAGTTCCTCACCTTTCAATACACATGCATGATATATAATTTGCGATACTAAATTATTTCATTTTGGACAGAATATGGTTGACAGTTTATTGAAGTGGTTTTGGGCCTGTATTTTGGGCCGATAGCTGAATTGTCCAGAAAATCAAAAATAAAAACGAAAAAGGTCAATCTTATGCATCACTCTAATTGTGAATTTGTGAGGGTTGGAAGGTGACAAGTCGCCTATCTCTTTAGTAATAGCCTCCACCAAATACCACCGTCGAGATTCGAATAAAGGAAAAGAACAGAAAAACTTAACGCAGACTGTCCAGGAGAAAGACATGAGAGATCAGGGAGGAGAGCTTAAGGGTTTGGCCTGGAAGCTTCCGCATGTCAACTCGAAGCAACTGGGTAAGCTGGGCCCCGCTTTCGGCCTCGGCGCTGGCTGCGGTCTTGGTTTCGGCATCGGTCTTCTCGGTGGTACTTCACCTTTTTCCTTGTTACTTTTTTTCCCACAAATTTCTATTAATTTATATCTGGCTTTTATTCTTGGGGACCTAGTTCAGTTCTGTAAACATTTGCTTACCCACATATGCCCTTCACTTTCAACCTCTGACCATGATCAACCCCGCCCTCGGCTAGTGTTTCTGTCAATGATGCTATTAGAGAGAGGCATATGGGATTCTCTCGAATTACGATACTTGCTTGAAAAATTATCTAGAATTTATCAGGGACTACAATATTACATGCTAAATTGGCAGAAGCCACTATTGAACAAAATGTTGTGCGTATAATTTATCATTTCAATAGTAGATACTACTTATCAAAAAAAAAATTTTGTCATTTCAATTCAGGGAGGGGTCGGATTTTAATGAGATGTCAATATTACTGTAAAGTGGCCTGTTTATTTATATAGCCCTCGCGGTTGAATTTCATTATAGGTTGATGTAAGGAATTTGAACTTCAACTTGCTTTCAATTTTTAACTAAAAAAAATTTCAGAAGGCCTCATAGGAGTCGAAAAAGAACAGAGTTTTAAATTTGATTGAGGATTTTCACGGTTGGCAGTATTTAAGTTCTTTATCCAGTTTGTCTAGAAGGTTTGCGATAACTAGGAAGACGGTGTTAAGGTAGATGTTCGACGCTCCAAATCTCATTGTGTCAGCTTGTTAAGATACATTATGTGTGTTACATTTCATTTGAAAACCGTTATTGGATGTGTAGGTATATATATATAAGAGCTTTCATTCTCATTCTATATAATAACAGGGGAGCGACGTGTCATGCTCGCTTTCTTATACCTGTCTCCCTTGCCAAATTTTTTATCATTTGGTATTAGGCTTATCAATCCTTATGTTGCATATGTTGCTGATTAATAAAATGTAAATGAACAATAACTCTTAAATATTCTTTTTTGGTATAAGATGGTTTTCCTTTCACCAGGTGTAGGATTGGGTCCTGGGATACCCGGCTTACAAGTTGGCATTGGATTTGGTGCTGGATGTGGGATTGGCTTAGGTTTTGGCTATGGTGCGGGGAGGGGCATTGCTTTGGATGAAAACGGGAGACACTCTAATGTTGGGCATCTTTCTCATGGTTCTATGAATTTCCCCTCTCAGTAAGTTTATTCTCTAGTTATACTTGGTGTGTTTCCATTTAACATGCATTAAACTCACTTCCCGAAAGAAAACCAAAATGGCCTAAAAAAGAAAGAAAGAAAAGGGAATGAGGAGAGGAGAGAACCAAAAAAGGAAAGAATAACTGGGAGAATTGTCTTTGATGACTTCTCTTTCACAAAAGGCAGAGAAGTTATAGATATAAATTATGGGAGTTGATATCAGTCTTTAACATATCATGATTTATTCATGATTAGTGATCTGAACTGCCTTACTTCATTTTCATTTCAAGGTTTTTTTTTTTTTTATAAGTAATTTTCATTTCAAGGTATTTTTTTAATAAGTAATTTTCACTTCAAGGTTTTAAGAGTCAAGAATCTTGATTAGGCAATGTAAAGATCTTTAAAATCAAATTATAATATTCACTGGAGAACTGTGTGGTTCGATGACATAGGAGGAATATAATAGTTTATTGTTATTGTGGAAACAAGTTAAAAAGTTTCAAATTCAAGCAAAAGAATGCAGCTAAACTTCCCAAACCCCTTGAACAAAATTTCGAGCTCGCATCTCATAAAATTCTACAAGAGTGTGAATATTGCTCAGAAACTTTCAAGGTCCATTCCTTATATTCAAAGGTCGGATATACCTCATGGATGTTGTGAGATGCAAATCTTGCAATTATGAGAGTCTGAGATACTCCAATTTGCTTTGTTCTATTGTTTGGTATATATCTACTGCATTCGAACAGAGAATGGAGATTGTCCTTAATAAGGTAGGTGATGAGGCAAAAGAATCTATATAGGAATTTTTGTTGCATCGAGACTGCTAAAAGTTTCATAATTATTACTTGCTTTGTGCTAGATTTTTGGCCGTTATTTTTCCCTTTTAGTTTCAGTCTGTAGATTGTTTGCTCATTTAGCCTGGTGCTGTCAGGGATGAGATTGGTGCACTTGTTGATGAGCTTGTCATTAATACCAAGAAACTTATCCGAGCAACTTCTAGAGAGGTTGACAAGTGGAGAAGATGAGGTCAAGCTCCTGCTGTATAATCAAACGAACCATTATGGTGTCTAGATAGATTCTGTACACATGCATTTCCACAAGGAAATATAAAAACCTTTTTTCTATGCATGCATATTATGTACCCCTCTTTGAGTTAATGTGAAATTAATTACTTCCCAATCTGGTTATCTAGAAAAAGAAAAATGCTTTTGGCGGACTCTGCTATACATATTACAGAGAAACTCTTGCCCCGCCCTCACTTTGAATGGAAACGCGGTTCCTTAAGGGTGAAAGATCCTCAAAGCTGTTTCTACATCTTTGAAACCCAAATGAGTATGATATATAAGATGCAAAATACAATTCGGTTGAAACGTATTTCTCTCTGGGTGATGGCACTCATTTTGTTCGGTATCAGATGAGCTGCAGTGCATAGAACTTAAAACATATCACATATGCGATGTGGATTGTTGGTGCCGATTCTAGGGGAAGCAAGTTTGAAGGGGAAGATGCATCAGAGGCACCGTGGTGAACCGTGAAAAGGATACATGGGAGGTGGGTGCAAATGCACATGCTAGCTCCAACTTGCCCAGCAAAGAAAGGAAAAATCAGTGTGAAAAATTTAAGGGGGTTACAACCTCAACCCCATGAACCCCACACCCCCCAAGAAAAACAAAAAGTCACCCCGTCATGTACGATAAGCGGGCAAATTTCCATGGAATATTGGATGGGACATGTTATCCAAATGGATGCAATCTACAAGTTCAGGATCAGGAGCATACCACGTCATCACAATCATCTGCCACATTATCCAACCCACCCTATCATATCGTTGCAATGGATTGCGCATTTTCACCATGCCAATCAACCAATCAAAACCCATGAACACTAATCCTACGTGGCATGCCCACGTCCACCAACTCAAGCTTAAAGTATCTCATTTCTCGATCATTTGCATTCTCCACTACCACGCCAATCCTACTTCTAGATAGCCCCAAAAGGTTTCATTTCCGGCCACCCAGAAAATGGCTTCTCTGGCGGCATCCACTGCGGCTGCCTCTCTTGGCGTGTCGGAAATGCTCGGTAACCCTCTCAACTTCAGCGGTGCAGCCAGGACATCAGCTCCAACGGCCTCCAGCCCCGCCACCTTCAAGACTGTTGCTCTCTTCTCCAAGAAGAAGGCGGCACCGCCTCCCAAGTCAAAGCCTGCTTCTGTTTCTCCTGCCGACGAGGAGCTCGCCAAGTGGTATGGTAAGTCAACCAACTGAAACCTGATCTCATTTCCATACTATTAACTCATGCACGCAGTGCTCTGTGCTGCTGGCTCGCATTGCATGGAGATCGAGTTGGTTTTTGTTGTCTTTATCAACATTCTGCTTGGCGGTTTGGTCAGGTCCTGACAGAAGGATTTTCTTGCCGGAAGGCCTCTTGGATCGGTCCGAGATCCCAGAGTATTTGACCGGAGAAGTTCCTGGAGAGTATGACGTTTCTTCCTCTAAAACTTGTCTCTTTCAGAACTATATTGGATGGTGCTAAGTTTGGCCTTTCAAGTCGTAGATTGCAATTTCGTTTGGGTGAGTAATCTTGCTTTTTCATTTCGATGCAGTTATGGTTATGATCCTTTTGGGCTTAGCAAGAACCCAGAGAACTTCAGCAAGTATGTTAAACCTTCCTGTCGCTTCAGATACTTTTCCTTTCCTTTAATCAAAGTAAACAAATCCATCAACAATATAAATGTCGTATGGTACTAATGGGGACGCTTTGATTGCAGATATCAGGCATACGAGTTGATTCACGCCCGTTGGGCCATGCTTGGAGCTGCTGGATTCATTATCCCAGAGGCCTTCAACAAATTTGGTGCTAACTGCGGCCCTGAGGCTGTCTGGTTCAAGGTTTTCTTTTAATTGCCCTTCTATACGTTACTTGTAAACAGAGACATCCATTTAGCAAGAGATTCCCCCACATTGAATTACTCTGTGCGCATAATGCAGACAGGAGCACTACTCCTTGATGGGAACACATTGAATTACTTTGGGAAGAACATCCCCATCAATCTTATTTTAGCTGTCGCTGCTGAGGTTGTTCTCGTTGGCGGTGCAGAATATTACAGAATTACCAATGGCTTGGTATGTGAGGATTCTTTTCTGTGATTTTTATCAAATATTAGCATTGGTGCCATCAACAGTTATGCCATTTCATGTAAAAAGTTTCACCAAGATTCTGGTAGATTACCTTAACCATGATTCATGATAAGAGAAAACTGTTAATGTGAAGTGGTTATACACTTTTTTTTGGCTGGTAGGATTTGGAGGACAAGCTTCACCCAGGCGGTCCTTTTGATCCATTGGGGCTTGCAAAGGATCCGGACCAGGCTGCAATTCTGAAGGTGAAGGAGATTAAGAACGGTAGACTTGCAATGTTTTCCATGCTGGGTTTCTTTATTCAAGCTTATGTCACTGGAGAAGGCCCTGTTGAAAACCTTGCAAAGCATCTCAGTGATCCTTTTGGAAACAACTTGCTCACTGTTATTGCTGGATCTGCGGAAAGAGCTCCAACCCTGTGATTTTAAATTTTCCTCTTGCTCTGCACTCAGCTTAGATGTGCATTAGTTGTACATGTCACCGAGATATTCTCAAGGCATTTAACCTTGATCCTTGAAATTGAAAGTTGAATGTCCGGTTGTGTTTCAACTAATTTATAGAGACCTAGCGTTGTTCACCTATGGTTGTGACATGAAGACTATTTTCTCCATACCACATTCTTCTTTCCAAAATATCGATTATGGCCAATTCGTCAATCACAAGTCCTCTACAAATTAATCACAATAGGGTCAATAACTTCATGCCATCCTCCTCAAAATTACGGTTAATTAGGTCATAGCTAGCTGTTTGGTTATGCATTGATGTCAGCTGAAAAATTAGCGTCAACAATTCTAGCTAGCCAAGGTTCAGTCCTGATATAAACGAAGAAGAATTACAACGATGGAAATTAAAGATGAAAATAGGAGAATTAATTAAGGAGACAAAAATGTGGGTGCCCGTGCCTCAGATAAAATATGTAGAATCCTCTTGTGCCCATATATATTCTCCTCATCTCGATATAGCAGATCAACATTCCCATCAAATGAGTTTATGAGTTTCCATTCTGTTGAAAGACAACTCTCGACTGAAAACATGCATGCAAGCTGCTACGTACACGTACGTACAGTGGCTTTGGGTAACTTTGTTTCCCTCAAACCCAAAGTTGGAACATTAATTCAGGTGATTCGAGGAACATCTCTCGTGACTATTAGACCATTCTTGCAACTTCATGAATAATGTATTTGGACACTAATATAATTACCAGCATACAAAAACCTCCGATCCTATGATTAAATATTACTTAAAAAATAACAAAGCCAAAACTATATAGATGCCTATTAAAACATCAAAAGATATGCGTAACCTTTTAAGAGTAAAACAAAACATGAAAACAAACTAAATTGAATTTGGCCTGTTTTCACACAGGCGTAAATTGTTTTAGAGACCAGAAAGCCAATCCTTGTGCAAACCCCGGGCACCCAAGGTAGTATACGCACATGAGTCGGACTCTTCAAAAACAAAAATAAATAAATAAAAACAAAATTGAAGTGGGGGGAGGGGGATTAGAGATCTCTTACGTACACTCGTTGCATCAAGTTCAGTATTTAAATGTTTATTAAATAATTTTAAATAATAAATGAGTCAAGTAATTACGAAATCAAACAAACATATAATTACCATCGACTTAAGCATACTGTTTTTCAAGTTTTCACATGGCTAATTAGAGCCATATAATTGTATGGTTAAGTCCAATATTTCCAGCTGTTTTCTGCTATTTCTGATAGCCCCAAAAGTCCATCTCTCCGCGCAATGAAAGCTGATTAATTTGGGGTGCAGAAGATGTGTTTGGATCCTCCTCGAACCTCACCTCTTTGGACGATTCTTGATCATGATTTCCAATATGAGAAGTGACAAGCCGGTCGAGCATAGACCATTCATTCATGCCCTCATGATGATCTCTTCCTGTTACCAATTGTGGAGGCGGCTGACACGTGCCGACCTCTAAGCCCTGCTCACAAGCTTGGTACCGGAGGCTGTCACTGCCACTCTCACAATCTCTAGGGTTTGTCATGAGCTGCTTGACCATGATGGGTGTCTCCGAAGGGAGGCTCGAGTAGTCATAACCCAGGGGCTTGTGGGTAGGAAGAAGGGGTTGGGATTGGTAAAGCGAGTAGTGAGAGGATGGCATGTGGGAGTATTGATGGAGTGCTAGTTCAGGCTCAAAGCTTGGTTGGTTACCGCTGTTGTGTTGTTGACGTGGGAGGTATTGGTTGTTGTCTCTGTGCAGGAAGGTGCGTGGCTGATTGGTGTTCAACGTGTTGTTGAGCTGTTGACCCGAGTTCATGCCAGAGCCTCCTTCATTCCCATTAACCTTGAATAGATTCTTCTTCTTGAACACCCTGCAAACCACCCAACCATCTTCCTATACAAACGCATGCAATATAAAATCTGAATTATAAGCTTATCATTTAAAACTTAAAACAAAGAGTTGTTTGAGTTGTTCTCTTTTATTTTATTTTTCACCTTTAACCCAAGCGAAAATGCTTTTCTTACAAATTACTCCCATATTATGAGTTCCGATGGATGAACAACCAGGGAGAGGGAGAGAGATACGTACACTGGCGTTTCCTTGAGGATCATCACTGTCTTCAAGTCGATATTCATGCATGATCCAGTCAGTCTTCTGGCCGTGGGGAGCTCTACCTCTGTAGAAAACAAGCGTTTTCCTCATACCTATCTTCTTATGGCTGTTTCTAATGCATTTGTCCCTCCCCGTTGCCTTCCAGAAGCCAGAATTTGTCGCTCTATTCGTCCTTGATCCTGTTGGATACTTCCTGTCCTTGTGACTGAAGAAGTACCACTCGTTTTGTGGTGTTGACCCAATCTTACATCTCTCTACACATAACCAGAGCAGCAACACCAAATTAAATATATAGAGATCTACTGTTATATGGGTGTTAAAAAGCAGTTGTACTGTAGTTTGAATTAAGAACGATGATTATTTCCCATCCTATATTATTTATGATCATATATGGCATGCATGCATGAAACATGCATCCATATTCTAGTTTAATTATACGTTATGGCTACCATATTTAATTAGCCTTTGGCTTCTGTTTATTTTTTGAGTCTTAATTCCTATATATATTACACTTAACTAAGTTCGCCCCATGAGAAAGCCCTTGAAGGAAGAGCAACTACTCGTACTGTTATTTTACCTTTTAGTACTGCCCTCGAAAAATCAGAAGAAGCAATATTTTATATATATATATATATATATTAAATGTCATGTATTGATCTTGATCATTCCAGTTTGAAGACTAAATTTCCTTGAATATCGTGATCATTCCCGACTTATTAATTCTATAGATCTTTTGTTTATCTAAGAGTTCGGATCTAAATAGCGCATGATGATCATGATCACATCCCCGCAAGAAAATAAACTTTCCCATATATATAATTTGTAACTCCAAATTAGGAAGAGATCCACCAACAAATTAAGTCTTTATATATGTTCCTGAAAGTTATTATTCATGTATGTGTGTGTGTGTGTGTATATATCAAGAAATTTGCCAAGAACGAGTACTCCAGATCATAATCATGAAACTTTTAGCTCAGAAAGATGTTTTGACAAAGTATTATATATAATTTAATTCCAATATTAATTTAAATTGCGATATATATACCTCTGATATAAATCGATCCTCTATATAATTTAAGCCTATCTGCTGGTTAAGAACCTTAAGATTAATAACATTCAAGAGTACTCTAATTAATTAATTTGGAGAGCAAGTACATGCAGACTGCCATGCATATGCATATTGCCCTAATATCTATTGATCTTTTTCCTCTTTTTTTTGGTAAATGCATTAGAATCGTCAGGAATATCATTCTAGCACGCACAATTTAATTAATTAGTACTATATATCACGATTCACGTACATGATATTGATCATCAAAATATCAGGTACTAGATCGAGCTTAATTATATATAAATTTCACCTTGCAAGTCCCAAGGCTCCATCTTATTCAAGTCCACCTCTCTAATGACCTCCATATCAAACTTCTGAAACGATACCTTCTTCTTCAAGTAGTAGTGAAGCAGCTCTTCGTCCGTTGGGTGGAATCGGAACCCTGGAGGCACACCGCCGCCACTAGATGATGAAGCCATTACCGAGACCCCAAACTACGTACTACGATCCAGCAACAACAGATTGGTACAGGAACGTACGCCAATTAACTAGCTCTAGCTCGCTTCAAGTTTCTTCGATGGATGGATCTCTCTCAAACTTTTTTTCTCTAAAAGTTGTTTCTACGATGTTGTGTGCCGTCATTAGACTTATAAACCACCGTGAAGTGTCAACGGGGGGGCATGGCTGATGTGAAAAAATTTGACGGCCGGTCACTACGCCGGTGGGAATGGATAAAGCTATCGTAAAAAGCAAGCCTAAGGTAGGAATGAGACCGGGATGAAAGTTTAGATTAATATAGTTTCCCATGGCGGAAATGCTTCTTCTACATGCCGATATGGAGCGTGTCGTACAATCTGTTCGATGCCAACAGCAATTCTTTTAATTTCTGGGCTCAGTTGACGGTATTCTATATCCACGCTCTGTGCATAAAGCTGTGGGGGTGATTGTTCTGACTACCTAGTAAATTAATGTGATTGTATATTTTAAGCTCTAATAACGATCCCGAGAAACTGAGATAATAAAAGTATTGAGATGTTTGATTGTTCCGAAAGCAAGGATCTGGAGAAAAAAATTGCTATCAAACTTTCTTGGGATTTTCCTAATTGATTGGGCGGCGGAAATATTGTATAGATTTTTATAGCCATTTATAATTAATTTAGGGTTAATGGTTTCTCCTCCTGATAATATACAGTTGGCCAGCCTGAGATGCAGTCGCCATAGCTTGGGCATGCATGCACGTGTAGGGATGACCTTGAGGCTAATTCGCTTGATCAAACTGCACGCTAGCTAGCTTTGATCGATCATCTGCATGCAATGATTGACTAAATAAATTTTCAGCATTTTTTGTTCGATCCAGTTCACGCTCTGAACTCTACAACTATTATTGAGGATCATGCACGCAGTGTGTTGCAGAAATTTAATAAAAGAAGTTCACTTCCTTGAACGATGTTCTAATTTTAACCACATATATAAATAAATATATCTTATATTAATAAGTGCCAATAACTTAACTACAGTGTTTTCGTCTAATATTTTCATTTCCAACTTTACCCTTACTTTTATTTCAAAATTTCGATCGGTTTGCTTATATTTTTCTTTTGCCGACAAATGTTTTGATCTTTTTATTTCCACCTCCGTGTTCCAATGTCTTCGTAACATCTATGAACTTATCGCTTCTTCTTTGTTCTTGTTGCCTATCCGACATTCACACCCATTTCTCACAAACCTCTCTCTCTCTCTCTCTCTCTCTCTCTCTCTCTCTCTCTCTCTCTCTCTCTTCACTTATTCCTCTTCACCGCCACACCCTCGCCTCTAGCAAAGCAAAACAGAGACACCACCGCCTCCGTCAGTGAAGCACGGTCTCTCGCGTCGGATCTCTGACCCGTGGTTTGATCATTCATCTTCCTTTCCAACCTCAACCCCGCATGCCTCCGGTCTTAGCCCGACGAAGACGAAGATGGAGACAAAGGCAGAGAAATACCATCCTCCATTTGAATGAGAAATAGAGGTCAGTGAAGAAGAATACCGATGGATCTTCCCAAAGCTAAGTTTTTTTTCAAATTTTTTTTTCAAACAACGAATGTTTGAATGATTACTTTACTGAACCATCAAAATCGGAAGATTTTGTTCAATGTTTTTGGATTTTTTTTTTGGTGTGATGGACATCCGTATGATTTCGATTCCTTCTGTTGGGGTTATTTTCTATGAGAAAATGATCTATCGGATCATACGCATATAAGCATATGTGGCTTTTATTCTATTGAGTTTTTATTCAGTATGGTTTTTATTCACTGTTTGGTAATTTGTTTTCCTGTTGCGTATATGCATATGATGTATATGATTGAGCCGTTTGCTTTGTGTTCGCTGTGTGGTGGTTGGCCTTGCATGGAAGCTCTGGTTCGGTAGCAGAGGAGCCCGTGTCATGCCATGTTTAATCTAGGGCTCCAAACATTGGGTTTGAGTTTCATTTTCTGAAAGTTTTTATTTTTGTTTGTTGAACTTCAATTTCGAATTCAATCCTCTTTGTGTTTGGTTGTTTTTTACTCATGCATATGTGTATCACGAATTTTTTACTCATGCATATGCGTATCATGAACTTCATTTTGAACTGAGAGGACAAGAAGCAGAAATCATACCTACAAAATGCCCCAATTATCTCTCTCTCTGCACTTTTTTAATTTATGTATTATTTTCTTTATGGATTTAATGATATGTTCTGTGATTTTTGTTTGCAGGGGAAGGAGAATATTACTCCGATTGGCTCACAGATCACAGTAATTTCAACTTCGTGCCTTGTTTTTTATGTATTTGTTTATCATAACCAGTGTTTCATTTGTTTGCTTAGGAAAGGCTAATGAGTTTTTTTATTACTCTACTTGATTGAAGTGTTTGGTAGAGTTAAAAATTTCCTAAAATGTTTAATTTTAAATTAATCTCACTGCCTTGTATCAGGATCGCATGCAACAAGCTGGGGATGTTTGTTTCTCCCAAGTCTTCCTTGAGAATGGTAGGTTTTTAGTTTGAGGATTGGGTTTAACAGTTTGTTGTGATTGTATCCGAACAGCTTGTGGTTTAACCTTTTATCCGTGGTGGGAAGTAATATAGTTTGGGTGAGAGTTATTATGTGCTCTTGTTTTTACTATGGTGGGAAGATTAGCCGCTAAACGATAAAAAAAAATCCATTCGTGTCACTAATTTGGTTGCTTATGGAAAATCATTGTTGCTAATTTGGTTTCTTATGGAATTGTGTTATTTTTCTTCGTCTCAAAGTTTGCTAATTTGGGTCTATTAATTATGCCTCAAGGTTTTTAGTTTCTTACATTTGCTAGAATTATTGAGTGTGAAGTTTGGTGATAGTGGATATTAGCTCAACAAGATGATTCGTATGTTTTTTTAACCCATATGTTACTCTGTTTCTTAAAAGCAATGAGACACAGAATTACTTCACATATCTTGCTTTTTTATTTTGGGTTAAATTCATGCTTAATTTAAATCCTATTAATGATAGAATTCATGAAGTCCATTTCTTTAGTGTCTTGGAAATGAGGAATCATAATTCTTGGAGATTTCAAATCATTTGACTTTCTTTTTTCATCTTGGACCTTTCATCCTTTTTTTTTTTTTTTGCAATACATGATGGGATATTTGAATGAAAATAGACAGAAGTGTATCATTTTTCGCATTTGAAATAGTGGGTTTGGACTTTTGGACGCACGATCACATCACATGGCCTCTTTTTGTCGTTATTGAATTCAACAAAGTAAAGGCAAAAATCTAGATTTATTGAATTCAACAAAGTAAAGGCAAAAGTCTAGATTTTTTTTGTTTGTATTTATTTTAGACATGAGTGCAAGAGTTGGTGATGACTTTCAAAGAAAAATACAAATGTTTTAGCAAATGGGAGATCACATATATGTTAATTATTTTCGGATGTTACCATATATAGATTAAAATATTTTTTTTCTTATAGTATCAGATGAGAGAATTAAAAAAATAAAAAATAAAATTACATGTGCTCCCGCATATATATATAATTTTAAATATAAATCCATCATTCAATATACTACATATCATCTATTTTTTTACTTTTTTAATTTTTTATTAAATTTTTAGTATATGAATAATAAATAAAAAAATTAAATTAATTTTAAAAAATAAATCTAAAAAAATTTAAAAAAGCATTTAAAAAATAAAATATAAAATATGTGGTGTACGAGACTCATTGTATGATCACTGATATAAAAAAATGTTGAAATCAAATCTTGAAGGGATCAAGAGTGGATGCAGACGTTGAGACAGAGGAGGGATACAAAAATAGTTGGGGGGCCTACATCTTGAAACGTGATAAAGTACTTTGAAATTAAGCCAACAATGATTCAGACAAATATCAATCATCAAAATAGACAAAATAAGGAAGGCAAGGGATAAGGTTTTAAATACGATCACTTTCAAATGTTCAATATGAGCAAGACTACTTGATTCTTTTCTGAGATGGTAAGTGGTAGTCTTTTAGGATATAGACAATTTCAAATTTCCATCACTTGAAAATTTTTCACATTTTATATGATTTGCTTTGCTTTTAAGAATCATATCGCACTTTAAAAAAATACCAAACACAAGAAAAAATGCATGCGCGCCAATAATAGACCATGCACGAGCCAGCCTACCATAGCGTTGATGCGAGACATTTTAAATTTGTTTGACAGCTAGCTATAGCTGATATGAATGAAGTAATACTGTTTGTCATGTAGTAATAGTAGTGGAATCAAGGTTAACAACAACCAAGACATCAACTCATTATAGTGATTAGGCAATTTTTTTAAATTTTTTTATTTTTAATCATGTCTACTTTTTCCTTAATTGGTCGTTGTTGTTTTTGATTGATTGAATTAAATAAATTATATATACGTGCATGACATGACAAATGTCACATGATCAGAAATAGTTAAAAATACAATTATTTTCTAGCATGTAGTCAACATGATTAAATCCTTCTAAATTGATATTATTCATCATGTATCCTATAGCCAAAAGATTTTGGGGAAGTATACTTGTTATTGGCATCTCTCAGATACAGAGCGAGAGAGAGATCTAGAGAAAGAGATTAATTCTTAGTGGAGAAGTGAATGGTTAAATTATTGAGCACAAGCACCTTTTTTCTACATCTCACCAACTCTTTCTTTAGAGTCATTTTCAAGACTTACTTTTTGTAAGATGAAAAATCAAACAAAGTCGCGCGTCTTATTTAACTGGAACGAGCCTTTAAAGTTTTTAAGTTGCCACACAAAAAGGTGTTGGTTCATTTTATTTATGAATGCAATTAATCAATTCACCCATATAATTGAATCCACCACTCTAGCAACTCTTACTCACTAACCCATTCAAAATCACTATCAATCAATCATTCAATTACAGTATTACATGAATAATACTTAATAATTAATTGAGTTGATCATGATCAATTTATTTCAATCTCTAACCAACACGTTTTCTAATCGAATGGGGTCCACTCAATTATTCGAACCCATCTTATAAAAAGTATCAGTTATTATTCACGTGTCGGGAAAGAATCCAAAATTGATTGACGTGTTGAATTGAAGATTGTAAAAAATTAATAGAAACCGTTCAGTTAATTTTCTGTCGACTTCTCTCTCATTTTCTTTCTTTAACTTAGAAGTTTAAGCACAATTTTTATTTTTTATTTTTTTATTTTTTGCAATCTTTAATCAATCATAATTAATGTTTTTATATTTTTTTTGTTAAGACTAAATACCAATACTGTAATTCAATGATTGATTAATAATGAACGGGTAGTGTAATGTATTAAATATGATGTTATATCATGTTGATGGTGTTGCGAGTAGAGTAGTTAATCTAGAGATCTAACGGGTCGAAGACATACTTAGTCGAGCATCCAAACAAGTCGTAATTCACCAAAAAGCAAAATCGAAAACTGGTTTAAGGACACCTGGTTTTCATTTGGTGGGAGGAAATCCACTCTCAGCACAAATACATTGCATATGGGTTTCCCTTGTGTGTATTATCACGTACACAAACCTCCCACATTCCTCTCACGAAATAAAACTGTTTTCCATTGACCCACCCCGACTCCTATCATTTCGCTCCTCACCTTCTCTTTCCTCTCACTTATTTTCTCTACTTATCTCATAGAATTTGCATGTGGGTTTTCGTTTTTGTTGATAAAGCTCTGTACGAAGAGATTTTGGCCGTTGTCTTCTTTGGTTTTCTCTTTTTTGCTCTGTTTGGAGGGTTTTCTGATGGAAAACGGTGCGGATTCGACCTCCCGGGATTTTTTCAGCTGTACCCATGTCTAACATCTTCGGTTTCAGTGGTAAACTCTCGATTGCCTTAGAAAAACATAAATGATATACTTTAAGTGTTCTTCTAAATAACACACTTAGTAAAGAATTCATCAAAATTAAGCAGTTAACTTCTCTCTCTCTCTCTCTCAACAAGAGCGGTGGTCCTCTGTTTTAGACCAGACAACTCTGATCCATAAGATTTTTACAGGTCTTCTGTAGCTGTCAAGCGTCGCAGCTATGATACTACATCGCTCTTCTGTATCTGTCAGGCGCCGCAGTTATGATGCTACATCTTTTGTCTCTTGTAGAGAGATGCTTCACGAAAGATGTTATGAAGCAATAGAGTGATACTTTGTCATAATTTTCTCTATAAAAGAATTATTCAGCTAATCCTCTTTCGCATCTCATCTTTTTCACTTTTCTAAATTTAGTCTGCATTCTTACTCTGTAATCTCTTTCTGCTTTCTCACTTTGCAATGACTCAGTAATCTTCTCATTACCAATATATGAGATATTCTGCACCTCGTTCACCAGTTGTTTCTGCTTCTTCCGTAGGTGCTATAATGCAATCCAATAATGATCTGACTAATAAGTCAGATAATGAAATTATCTACGAGCTTGTGAGTCTCGGTATCCGATACTTATCAACCCTTGTCGCATGTTCTCAACGACTACAATCTAGGACTGGTGGGGTTGACAAACTCCACGAGAATATTTTTATCCTTCAGCGGCTTCTTATGGAGTCCAATATGAAGATGGAAGCACTAAAGCGAAAGAACAGAGATTTAAAATTTTTGCTTAACTCTTCTTTTTGAGTGGCTACTCCTTTAGATAGGAAAGGCATGCAGATTTTTGAAGAGCAAGAGCGTTTAAAGATTGAGGCAAAGAGCCTCAAATTTCTATAATTTTGCTTTGTAATAATAAAATAATGCTTCACAAATATTCATATTTGTGTTTCTATCTTATGTTAGATCTTCTATGTGTTCCATTTTATTTCTCCTTTAATAATGTACAATTTCTTACAAAACCGTAATATGAATATGAAATACTAATTGTATTTAAGAGATGATATTTTAGATCTAATAATTTCATTCATCTCCTCCATGAATGTTCTCTAAATCCCAATTGAAGCTTGTCATTTTACAAATTTTTTAGTTACAATTCACTTGTAAAATTTTTGCTTGTTATTTAGAAAAATTCCAGTAGATCAAGATATCAACAATCATGACAGTGTTGCTGCTCTCCTTTAAACATGTTGATTCACATGAATAACCTCAGTTGCTTCAGTATACTGAATGAGATGTACTTATTTCTTTTGTTCTTTATTTTAGGACATTTTGAACTTTTGCCATTTATTGTAGTAATAACATAATTGAAGATGAACTGATGACTACTATATAATATGCATGGAATTCTACCTGCAGTGTACTAAAATGAAGTAATTTGCTATGTTATATGTAATCAACACATTTCCTAATCAGTTTGTGCTATTATCTGCTTCTACAAATTATTGATATGCTTTAGTGTTCCCAGAAGAGCAAAAGCATATAGTGAAACAGCTTCTGAATTTCAGGTCAGTGATGGAGAATCCCTCATTTTCCGTTAGAAGCCTCATTTCCCATTAACTTCTAACCGACACTTACTTATCAAATGACACTTAAACAGAAAAACAAATCCATAACTCATTTTGTTGTTTATATCTGTGTAGTGTAATATTTTGTTGTTTATATGTTTATTATGAAGATGAAGAAAATTGTTAAAATATAGATGAAATTCTGTCTATTTATAGCTAAATTGAAAAATTTTTAAATTATTACACTTAAGAAAAATATCGACTGGGCATACGTGCATCGCACGTGCTGCTTTACTAGTATATATATATATATTTAAATTACTCATAAAACGACGGTTACAAACTCTTCACACGTTGCATTGGAAAATGTCGGTTAAAAGCTGCTTTTCGCATATAATGTTCTGCTCTTATTCACCTTGTTTTCATGATCAAGTTCCATTTCGTTTTCCCTTATATAATATAATATAATATAATCATTTTCACAACTTTATTTTAAAATAAATATATTTATATAAATTTAAAATCTAACCCATATTAATGTTGGGTTTGTGCACGTACAATCTACAGCTTGGTTTATTGTTGTGGTAGGTTGACTTGATGATTTGACTTAATAATGATTTGTTACCATTTTTTAGTAAATTTTTAATGAGGCTTGAGAAAAAATTTTGGTATTTTTTTTTTACTCAAGGAGCGTCAAAACATAAAGTACTTCACTCGACTTTTAGCACAGGCGACGATCAGACAGAAAATTTGCTCGAGTCTCACTTGACAGTAGACTCAAGTGAAGCTCATGCAAAGAGTTCGCTAGACAGTGGGCTCAAGTGAAGGTTAGACAAAGAGTTCACTTGATACGCATTGGACATTTTGTTCAAACGAATGTTACAAAAAATTGAAAATTAAAGTTTTCACTGTGTAACCCTAGAAATATGCTTATTTTGTACAGTACAACTGTTTTGAACAATGAAAATCGTCCCAAAAAGTGTACATTATGATTCATCAATATAATAAAATTCTCTACAACTCTGTAGATATAAGTATATTGTCGAACTACGTAAATTTATGTCATGTAAATGATTGTTTAATTATTTCTTATTTACTTTTATTTTTATTGTCAGGTTTTTCAACACAGATCATGGAATGTTGGCATTAATTATAAAGTAATTTATAATTGTGGAACTATTATTATTATTATTTTCTATTTCTAACTCGTACTTTCTTCAATGCATGGCAATTATATATATGCATCTCCTTCAAATTTAAACTTGGATATTGTATGAGCATATATAATTTGCAACAAGGAGAGTTCGTTTTAGTTACAAAAAAATTAATTACATCATGCTTATCTAAAATAATTATCAAATACTAATTACATCATGATCGTTAATTATCATTATTCTTATCAACAAGAGCTAGCCGTGTGCTTGGCCGCTATAGCTTTGAATTTGTAATTAATTTCCTTGACCTTAATTATCAGATTTATCATTTTTCATCGTTGAAGGATGTTCGTTAGTCGTTATCTTATATGGTTATAAAAAAATTAGGCAACTTTGCTTATGCTAGTTGGATTATTCGTACAAATTCAAATTTTGGAATTTATTATGATTATTATTATCATTAATAATAGGATTAAATTGCACTATTTCGGAATTTCCATATTAGATTTTGGTATTATCTGTACCATTCGGCATTCGGACCCATCCTGGAAATCTTCTTTTTTTTTTTTCCCTGAAAAACCAATCCTGGAAACTGCAACGTCCAAATCTTCATATAGAGAGCAACCTCCAAATCTCGACATGGAGGAGACGTCGTTTAGAAAAGGCAGCTGCAAAAGCCTGTAATCCATTTTTCCGTGGGCGGGTAGGCGGCCCAAGCCCCAATCCTCAGCCCACAGTTCAACTCGTACAAGACTCACTAACCGAGCCCAAAAGAGAATAGAATAGTTTCCCATTTTTTTTATTAAAAAGAAAAAAAATTGAGTTAATAATTATCAACAAATTAAAATATTAATACTTTTCATCGTAATGAGACTCACTTTTATGTGAAGTGTCTACATGTCGTGTAGTTGTTTTAAAATAATAAAAAATTTATTATTAAAACGTTAATTTTTTTTTATATAATCTCATATTTATTTATTTTTTAAAAATAATTAAGCGATATTTTCACCAACTATCCATTTTCATATAAATATCTTACGAAGAGAGAAAACAAATTATTAAATAAAAAAAAAAAAGGTATTTAATGGGCTGTGAAGATGAAACAGAATATATGATATACCCCTGAGGAAGTCTTTTAACGCGGAAGGTCCACAACCACAACCTCTAGTTTTTGACCCCTAGTCCCAGCCAGGAGGCGCGCACACATCCAGAGTCCAGAACACGCCAACCCTTACCGTCTGCTCCCTCCTGTAGGTCTTTTTCCTCGATTCATATTTCTCTTTTCAATTTCAATCTCTTGATTTGTTTATACCTTTGCTTGTTAGGCGGATTCTGTGATCTGAATATCTTCGTTTCCAATATTTTATCTGGTATTTGTTTGCAGATTTCTTTGATTTTGTCCTTGTTTATGCTGTCTTTGTTTTCTATTTTTATTTTGTTTGATATCTGTTTGCAGATTCCTGTGATTTTTTGCTTCTTTATGTTGTCCATGTGTTCTTTCTTCTTCATCTCTTGATTCGATTTATATATATTACCTTATGCTGTTTTGCTGTTGGATTGATCTGATCAGAGTTAAGTAATTAACTGATTCGACTGTCTCGGAGTCTTTTTTTTTTTTCCTCTGTAACCTAGAATTCCGACTTGCGGCTTAGCCCATATTATTCATGTAGAAAAGAATAAATTAACCTCCAATAATATTAAGTATATTGATGGTGACAAACAAAGCCTATGGACGATTTTTGTACACCTTTTTTTATTAATATTAGAAAGTTTTTTTTTTTACACCTTTATTCGAAAGATGAGCTTTAAATTTCCTTGAAATTTAAGCAACAGATAGAACATGTGTTTATTCTCTCCGTCAGAAAAGTGGTTATATCAAAATAATAGAGTAGGGCTATGCCTATTCGTATTGATATTAATATTAATATAATCGTTTACTTACAAAAAAAATATAGAGTATAATCTTCATCAATAACTTCATCTTTCATTGTTTGTATTGCAAATCGACTAATCAGAAGTATTTTTTTTAAGAAACTTAGGTTATACTTTTGCTAGACTGGATGTACGGATTGTGTTGATGGCTATGGATGTCGATTATATGTCACATTGCTTCTTTCTAATAATCGAGAATATTCGGTGGATATCTGATATCATTGAAACTGAATTGGTGACTGTTTGGTCTACGAATTTCTAATATGGTTTAGATATCTGATATCATTGAAACTGAATTGGTGACTGTGTTCTTTACATATCCATCCATATGCAGTATTAATTTGTAATGAGCGATAATACCTGATTCAGCCACTAGCTTAACTGAAGATGTAGCAGGTTTTATATTAAACATGTTACTGTTGGAGTGTTTAAACTTCACATGGCATAGGAAATTCATAATAGTTTCACCTGATTGTCTATTCTTATTGCTTAGAATATACTGGAGTTTACTGTATAATCTCTAATTGAGTTTTGTGATGCTGCTTTCCTCCCAACTTATGCCTGTGCAGATGTTCTTTTTCTTGCGCTGCACTATCTTTAGTTTTGTTAGTCATTGTCCTAGTGTAAAGTGCTATTGCATATTCTCTTCAGCTTTATCTTCTGAACTCTGCTGGTTTTTTTTTTCCCTCTCTTTTTGCAGGTTGTAATAAATCTACAATGGCAGATGCTCACGAGACTGATAGAAACATTGAGATATGGAAGATCAAGAAATTGATAAAAGCACTGGAAGCTGCTAGAGGCAATGGAACCAGCATGATTTCTCTTATCATGCCTCCACGTGATCAAGTATCTCGCGTTACCAAGATGCTGGGTGATGAATATGGAACTGCTTCAAACATTAAAAGCAGGGTGAATCGTCAGTCTGTGCTTGGTGCAATTACTTCTGCTCAGCAAAGGCTTAAGCTTTACAACAAGGTTCCTCCCAATGGGCTTGTGCTTTATACAGGAACAATTGTAACTGAAGATGGAAAGGAGAAGAAGGTCACAATTGATTTTGAGCCATTTAGGCCCATTAATGCTTCTCTTTATCTCTGTGACAACAAATTTCACACAGAAGCGCTGAATGAACTTCTAGAATCTGATGACAAGTTTGGTTTTATTGTCATGGATGGTAATGGGACCCTTTTTGGTACTTTAAGTGGTAATACCAGAGAAGTACTTCATAAATTTAGCGTTGACCTCCCAAAGAAGCATGGAAGAGGAGGGCAATCAGCTCTGCGATTTGCTCGTCTTCGAATGGAGAAGCGCCACAACTACGTTAGGAAGACAGCAGAGCTTGCTACTCAGTTTTTTATCAATCCTGCCACCAGCCAGCCCAATGTTGCAGGATTGATACTGGCTGGGTCAGCTGACTTCAAAACTGAGCTCAGTCAGTCAGACATGTTTGATCCCCGCCTTCAAGCCAAAATATTAAACGTGGTAGATGTTTCTTACGGAGGGGAGAATGGTTTCAATCAAGCTATTGAGCTGTCATCCGAGATCCTGTCTAATGTGAAGTTTATTCAGGAGAAGCGTTTAATAGGAAAATACTTCGAGGAGATTAGCCAGGACACTGGGAAGTACGTTTTTGGTGTAGATGACACACTGAAAGCTTTGGAGATGGGTGCCGTTGAGTTGCTTATTGTATGGGAAAATCTGGATATAAATAGGTACATGCTGAAGAATAGCACAACTGGGGAGATTATCATAAAACACTTGAACAAGGAACAGGAGGCAGATCAGAGCAACTTTCGAGATTCTGTCAGCTCTGCTGAATTGGAGGTTCAGGAGAAGTTATCTTTGCTCGAGTGGTTTGCTAACGAATACAGGAAGTTTGGTTGCACACTTGAGTTTGTGACGAACAAATCTCAAGAGGGATCTCAGTTCTGCAGAGGTTTTGGTGGTATTGGTGGAATCCTGCGTTACCAGCTTGACATAAGATCATTTGATGAGCTCTCTGATGAAGAAGTTTATGATGACTCTGAATAGCAATCAATCAACTGTTTCTCAATCCTGGTGCAGGAGAATGGGGGTAAAAAGGCCTGCACCAGTGTGCGCGATATTGCGCTTGGTTCTACTGCTCCTGAGTTATTTCAAGAAACTTTGCAAGGTCAATCAAGGTTTCATTTTCGTTCCTTGAGTTCTTCTCTCTGAATCTAACATCCTTTTGTGCGATTCTTTTATTTTTCCACTTCTGTAGCTCACCTAATGTCAAATTTTGTTTCCTGAAGGGGATTGGAATGCTTTGAGCCTGACAAGCTTAGCATGGTGATTTCGTTCGGATACAGGAATGGAGCAGCTGGGTGGATCATCCGGATGATAAATAATATGCTGTACTAGTTATGCTGTTGCTTTGAAAGGGTCGTGTAAAGTTGCTTCTATCAACTTTGGGAATATCAAGATGATCAAGGCCCTGCAGTTACTTGCATAAACTTTCTACAACTCTAGTTATGGTTTTTGTTTTGCTAAAACTGCATGCTATCTATTTTGGTCATGGGATGGATGTTTTATTTCCCAGTTTGTTTATTCATTTGGGATATATTCTGTCGAATATATATTTACCATCTATCAGCATTTATATATAATATACATATGGTTATGTACTTTGCTTGATGCATCCTAGCTTTAAATATTACAATGAAGTAATATAACTTGATAGTTTAGAGAAAACCTCGAATCCTCTTATGGATGGGCCAGTTTGTTTCAACTTCTTCCAAGAGTTGGGAAATAGGTGTGGGGTTTGGAAAGTGATTTTGGTACCCAAGGTTAATTTGTCGGTTTGTTTATTATGATTCGGCGCTGTTGGCTGCTGTTATTGCCTAACCCACCAGCTACTTACAATGAATGCCTAATTTATAATTATGGTCCAATACAAACATTGACAGGGTTGTTGTTCATTTGAAGGGTTAACCATTTGATAATGTAACTCTTCCTTAGATTCCCATTGTATCCTTCAGTTTCCAATATTGACTTATTTGGACGCACGCTACGCCATAGTCGATCTGTACCCCATAGTTAACCTACTGGGCCTAGTTAATTATTTCGGGTGACATTTATTTTCAGCGAGCAAGAGTGGTTACGATCGGAGGGCTGGGTTGGGCTGTGCTTTACATTTCTCTGTCTTTCGAAGGGCTGGCAAATCCATTTCTCATATCCTCTTCTTTATGGGGCTTTCCTTTAACCGTCTCTGAGAAGCAATATGCTTAATTTGAGTTTTGAAGCAGGTGGTCGCGACTCTATTATCAAGATTCTTGTCAGGATTCCCAGGCCCGAATCGGACAAAAAGGATCCACCTTAGATAGCCATTGTACAAATTTGAATGGCAAAATAATTGTCTAACAACAACAACAACAATAATAATAATAATCATAATTATAAGAGAAATGGAGGAACAAGAACTGTAGTTAGTGTGGGGAAGGGAGGCATCAGTACAGTATAGTAGGGACAAAACAATGATGCAAAGACTCCTATCTCTTAACTACTCTTTCTTTGTAGAGAATCAGAGATTACCAGCCTGCCCCCCCGTAAAAATTTGAATATACTCTCTTTCTTTCTCTCTCTCTCTCATCAAATCAAATCCCAAAAGCATTGCTCGGAGATTATGGACCGTTAATTTTACAACAATTCAAATTCTGTCTCTCTCTACCATTCCCTTTTACCTTTCTTCTTTGTTTCCCTTACAACTACTCATCATTAGTGTTCCCAACTTCCCCGTTGTCACTGCCATTCTTCTACAAACACACCCTCTCTCTTTCTTTGGAATGTTGGGCTGAATTACTACAAAACATCATGGGTAGTTGTTTCAGCAAGAAGAGAGGATCTCCTTCTTTTCTCCCTCTGTTGCTGTTGTTTCTTTAGTAGCATTGCAAACCTAAGCAAGTCTCGTTCCAACGGTGATACAGGATGTGGAAATAGTATTACCCACAAAGTGACAGTGGACAGTAATGAGCCAATGATGAAGCTGAAGAGGGACAAGACAGCGCCAGCAACATAAGAAGATCAAAAGGTGGAAGAGGATGAAGGCAATCTAGTGAAGGAGATAACCGTTGTCAAGCACCGGAAGAGCCATGAAGATAAAGGTAGAGGTAGAGATTCTCGAAGCCCACCTTCTCAACAACATGCTCCATTGGCACCACACGGGCTTGCCTCTACTACAGCTGCAGCTACTTGTACTACATCTTCAATTGAATCGGTAGCTGAATCGAGGTTGACAAGGTTACACACGCAGCATCAGTAGTTGCTGGTGTAAGGGCATCGAGCTGCATGAAAGAAGAGGTGGATGCCATTCTAATTCATTACGGAAGGCTTAGCCAAAGCCCATCCAGCAAGGCTGCTTCCTTTTCCGCTTCTTGTGACCGTAACAAAAAGTACTCAGGTTCCAAGCGGAGCTATAATTTGGACGAAGTTGTTGCAGCTGATGATGATCAAAAGAAGCCAATGTCATTGAGAGTAATGACTTGTGTGAGGAGGATGAAAGGAGTCAACACCGGCAACGTCATCGCCAATCATCTAAGCCTTCTTCATCTTCGCAAGGAAGGAGAAGAACACCTAGTAGAGAAAGAGAGAGACCAACAATAGCGCTCGAGCAGCAGGGAGAGACAAGTGAGTTGATCCCCCGGAGATCATCTGAGAACACCACTCTTGCTAGGACAACAGGGACTGCACCTGCTGGAGCCAACGCTATTATCAAAGTAAAGAACACTGATGATAAATAATTCTTTCCTTGAATGAAAATGAGCAATACAGTGATCTATATATAGACCTTGTAACAATTTACAGCAGAGAGTAACCGCACCTACAGCAGAGAGTAACAACCAATTGTTCCTACAGTACATTCTAGAAATGGAAAGAATAAAATTAGTGTTGTGTGGCACCGTGTGTTTGCTGTAAGGATGAGCTACAATTCGTGGCATGATTAGTAAGGCTAATACGCCCCCTCGAATCCAAGGGGGTGTCAACCACATTGAGAGTCGCTTTGAAGTGAAGGAATTTATCAGCAACCAAGGGCTTAGATAGGACATCTGCAATCTGGTCCTTTGAGCTGATGAATGATACACGAAGCAGTTTTGCAGCAACACGGTCTCGGACAAAATGGTAATCGATATCCATGTGTTTGGTTTTGGAGTGATAGACAGGATTAACTGTGAGGTATGTTGCTACAAGATTGTCACACCAAAGAATTAGAGATTGAGGGAGAGACAGACCAAGCTCTCGGATAAGTGTTTGTATCCATATAAGTTCAGTAGCTGAGGCAGCAATAGCCTTGTACTCAGCCTTTGTTGATGATCTAGCCACAGTCTTTTGTTTTTTTGAACTCCATAAGAGTAGATGCTTGTCGAGATATATGTAGTAACCTCCTATTGATCTACGATCGTCTGGACATCCTCCCCAATCGGCATTAGAGTATGCTTGAAGAGTGAATGTGGTCTGAGGTGCAAAAAGAAGGCAGTGATTGATAGTGGCTTTAAGGTATCGAAAGATTCGCTTCACAGCACTCCAATGAGTTGCTTTTAGGGCATGAAGAAATTGACAAACCTTGTTGACCGAGTAGCCTATGTCGGGTCTAGTTAAAGACAAATACTGTAAACCACCAACCAAGCTTCTGTACAAGGTGATATCATCAAAATCAGGAGCATCAAACTTTGATAATTTGAGAGAAGCAGTCATTAGAGATGTCATGGGCTTAGCATGGAGCATGTTGCTCCGATTGAGAAGATTTTTAATGTACTTGCGTTGGGTTAAGATAAAACCTTACTTACTGTGAACAACCTCAACACCAAGAAAGAATGACAAGTTGCCAAGGTCCTTTACTGGAAAAGCCTTTCCGAGATCACGTATAAGATTAGTTATGGCTGATATATGAGAGGCAGTGATAACTATATCATCAACATAGACCAACAGAAAAATTGTAGTGTGATCATGATAAAATATGAACAACGACGAGTCAGCTTTAGATGCAGTAAAACCATAATAAAGAAGCCACGAGCTAAGTTCAGCAAACCATGATCTTGGGGCCTGTTTGAGGCCATATAGAGTTTTATGAAGCTTGCATACATAGTTGGGATGAACTGGATCTATGAAGCCTTGGTGTTGTTGCATATAGACCTCATCAGTGAGTGTGCCATGCAAAAAGGCATTGTGAATGTCCAATTGGTGTAGGGGCCATCTTCTGGTAACAGCAATGGACAAGATTAGGCATATGGTGGTTGGCTTGACCACGAGACTGAAGGTCTCGTTGTAGTCAACCCCAGATTGTTGGTGAAAGCCTTTCGCCACTAGCCGTGCCTTTCTCCTCTCAAATGAACCATCAGCGTTGGTTTTGGTTTTGTAAACCCACCTGCAGCCAAGCATGTTAGAGATATTGACAGGGGGAACAAGACTCTATGTACGGTTTTTCATAAGAGCAGTGTACTCTTGAGCTATGGCTTTACGCCAATCTGAGAACTTAGAGGCTGTAGAGTAGCTTGAAGGATCATCAGGTACAGTAGCAGTGGTGATAAAAAAATCCCGAGAAGGATAGGGAATGGTACCATCAGTGGCAATCCATGGTCAGAGAGAGTTGGTGGAGGAGCGAGTTATAATGGGAGAACGTGGAGGAGCCAGAGTGGTGGTGGAAGGGCCATGATTCTGGGAAATAATGGGAGGATTGGAACTAGGTGGAGGGGAGATACTGGAGGTTGAAGATGAGTGTAGTCTCGGACTGGGAAAGGTAGCAGGATTGATGGGCTGAGATGGGCCACGGCCAAGTAAAGATGGTGAGATAGGTGCAGAGGAATTTGGGCCACGATTTGAGGAAATGGGAAGTGGGCCTAGAATGGGTGATTGAAAGAGGGGTAAGTAAATTTAAGGGGAGGATTCAAGAGTGTTGGCGATGGGCTGTGATATTTGTTTGTGAGGGAAGGATATTTCATGAAACCGGACATCACGTAAAATGTAGAGTCAGTTCGTTTGTAGATCAAGACACTTGTACCCTTTGTGGTTATTGCTATGTCCTAAGAATAAGCATGAGGTGGATCGAAAGTTGAGTTTATTTGGTAAGTATGGACGTAAGTTGGGCCAGCATTCACAACCAAACACCTTTAGAAACTTATAGTCAAGGTCTTTTTTATGGACCATGAAGTAAGGTGATTGGTTGTTAAGAGTAGGAGATGGTAGGAGATTAATAAGATATACTGCGGTTTTAAAAGCGTCGGCCCAAAATGTGAAAAGTAAAGATGCTTGGGCCAAAAATGCACGTCCAGTTTCCACAATATGATGATGTTTTCTTTCGACAAGCCCATTTTGTTGGTGGGTGTGTGGGCAAGAAAAGAGATGTTTAATTCCAAGTTTTTGGCACATGGAGGTGATGGGTTTAAATTCACCACCTCCATCGGTTTGCAATGTTATTAACTTGGTTTTAAACATGCGTTCAACAAGAGGTAAAAAATTGGAAAAGATATTAAGAGCGTCAAATTTAAGTTTGAGAGGAAAAATCCAAGTAAACTGTGTAAAATGGTCAACAAAGGAGATATAATATTTAAAGCCCATTTTAGAAACATAAGGGGCAGGACCCCATAAGTCTGAGCACACTAAATCTAGAGGCCCACTAGAAGAGGCCTGATTGGAATTAAAGGGAAGTTGGCAAGATTTTGCAAGAGGACATTCAGGGCATTGAAAGACATCATCGGTGGGAGAAGTTGGCAAATGCCTTGCACGCAGAATGCTGGAAACTTGAACTAGAGATGGATGACCCATCCTTCGATGCCACTGGGCAAGAGAAGTACGTTCACCAATATGAACAGAGGGAGTAGATGCTGGAGATGGGAATACATAGAGGCCGTTATGGGTTGGCCCTATGAGGAGGGTTCTCCGGCTCCGAGAGTCCTTGACAGAGAAGTGAGAAGAGTGAAATTCAAAGAAGCAGCAGTTATCAACACAAAATTTGAGGACAGAGACAAGATTCTTAGTGATTAGTGGAACATGTAATAAATTTCGAAGAAGAAATGAGCTAGAATCCATGGGTAGAGATGAGTCATTGTAAGCATTGATAGAAAGACCATTACCATCACCTACGCGAATGGTTTCATCACCATCGTACTGCGCTAAGGACAAGTTCAAGTTGCTCATGTCATTTGTAATGTGATGAGTAGCTCCTGAATCTGGGTACCACAATGTGTCAGGAGAGCTAGTCTGAGTTGGGAAGGTTGTCGTGTAGTTGGCAGAGAAATTTGAGGGAGCTTCATACTAAAAGGCATTGTTGAACCGATTTCTGCATTGAAGAGCAACGTGTCCAACCCTGTTGCATACTTGACAGGTAGGATGTGGTGATTGGTATTGTGGAGCAGTGTTGGTGAAGGAAGCACGTCCATGACCATTGTTGTGATAGCGTCCCCTGCCACGACCATTTCGACTACCATGGGAAGGTCCACGATGTAACAACCCGCTAGAAATTCAATGGTAAAATTTCTATTGGCTTTAGGAATCTCGTGAAGACCCCATAAGTTTTCACAAATTTATTAATCGTATAGGTTTAAGTCTAACTATATAGTTAGTGTTATTACTCAATATGGTATCAGAAGAGTGTTATTGATTATTGGATATAGTTAGAAAAGTTTTAATTAGACACATGGAAAGATATTAACCACCTCACTTTTCCAAGTCTACTATCTACCTTTGGAAAATATCTTGAGCTGATTTTATGGATATTATTGGATAAAAAAAAATACCTTGAACTAATTTTCGTAGATATTATTGGATAAAAATATCTTGAACTGATTTTGTGGATATTATTAAATAAAAATATCTTGAACTGATTTCTGTAGATATTATTGGATAGAAATATCTTGAACTGATTTTTATAGATATTATTGGGTAGGAGAGACCTATACTCAACTCTCACTCCAGCCTCATCCTCTTCCATATCTCGTCCATAAGTATCTCCAGCCACCCCCCACGAAATTATCTTCATCTACACTTTCTATTGAAAGAATACCAAATACTCTCTCTCAGACAATTTTTAGGTGTTCTTTTGCACACCCATTTCGAAGTTTTTGTAAGTGTTTTATCATAAAGTCTCCTTCATATAAGTTGTTTTTTTTTTAGTCTAATTTACGTGGATAGCTTATTTGTTCCATTTGAAAATTATTTGATCAGTCAAATATTATTTAAACTCTAGAAAGGTCATTCTGGGAGATAAACTGGAGAATATATTATATTTTGGAGTTTTTGACCAAGTTAATGGAAAAATCTTGATCCAAAATTTTTATGGAGTATTTTTAACATATGTATATGATTATTGGTTGAGGATTTGTTGCATGATTAAAAGTTGTGATGAAATATTTTCTTAAATCTAGAAACTTAGAAACTGGAAGAGGAAAAACAGTTTCTGTTTTGATAAAGTTTAATTCTTTGGTGGTCTAAACATATTCCAATGACTTTGATAATTTTATTGGAGGATCCTAAGTCTCTTATATACATGTTATAATATTATTTTGAAGATATTTGATATTAGTTTCAAATATATGAAATTTATGCAAAGAGATATTTGGATAGACCAAAGTGTGGATGTTATTGGCTCAATTTATGTTTTGGTTAATGTTTAACTATGTGATCTTGAATTAGAAGCTTATATATGTTTTAGGACATTTTTTTAAACCATGTGATGGTTTGGTTTGAAAATCACATCTTTATAAGTCATAGATCAAAAGGTTAATCAAAACAAGTTAGAAACAAAAATCAATAGAAATAGCATATGGGAATTTCAACCCTATAGAGTTTTAATAGTTATGATTAGTTTTAAATTTTTCTAAATTGATATTTGAGTTGAGGATAAAATTTACATGAGGCATGTAAATTTGGTGACTTTTGGAGTTAGTATGCAAAATTCTTAAGTTATAGGTAAAATGGTCATTTTCCTATATGTAGAGAGTAAAATAGAAATTTTACTCTTTAAATTAGTATTTTTCATATTTCAAATTATTAATGATTTAGTGCTAACTTTTAAAATCACTGATTACGGTTCCTCGTGATCGCGCTTGAGGTTTTATAAGAAACGTGGGGATCGAGGTAAGTTAGCTTTTAAATTACTAGCAGTTTACTATGTATGTGTGCTAAGTAAAGGAACTACAATGTATGTATGTATGTTATCATATATGTCATGCCATGCCAAGTTATCACATAATTGTCTGTTACATAAAATTTATTCTGTCATCAGTTTTTATCTGTTATATAATATATTCTGTCATGTATATGAAAACTGTTACATAATATATTCTGTCATGTATTGCTATACATTATAAGTACGTCATGTTAAGTATGTCATCCATTACATGTATGTCAAGTCATGTAATATTCACTGTTACAAGTATGTCATGTTAAATATATTGTCTATTATATGTCATGTTATGAAATGTTTCTATATCAAGTTGGTCATGTCTTTCAAGTTATGTTCAAGTCACGTTATATTACATCAGGACTTCAGTCTTTTCATATTCCAGTCATGTTTCATCTTGAGTTATATTCAATTTCGTGGGGTCCACAACAAATGTGGCACACGAAGTATGAGGTCACAGCAATTGTGATGCATACACTACGTGAGACACAGCAATTGTGACACGTAGAATACATGGGGCCACAATAACTGTAGAGTATGTATTTAACTGTATTGTGACATGTAGAATACATAGGGCTACAATAACTGTGGAGTATATATTTAACTGCATTGTGATGTGTAGAATACATGGGACCACAATAACTGTGGAGTATTTATTTTTTATGTTAAGTCAAGTTTCAGAACAAGTTCATGTTAAGTCAAGTTTCAGATCAAGTTCATGTCAAGTCAAGTTCAGTTCACGTTTCAATTTACGTTATATCAGTTATGCTATGTTGTACATCAAGTTATACTTTTATTACTCATGAATTTGATTATGCATTCATGTTTTTATTGTCATCTATGCATCATTAGCCTGTATGAAAGTTTTTTGTTAACTTACTGAGATTTGTAATCAAATCTCACTGTGGTAGTCCCAACTACCATTCCTCTCGAATGGTAGATATTGTTACAGGACCTGAACGAGAATCAGGAGCTGACCAACTAGACACAGTTGATTGAGCGACGGTATGATGTCAATGTCAATATAATAGTTAACGTAAATTACTACTTGTACGATGGAGTTGCATCTCCAGTACTTTTTGGATCATAACCATTCTGGACCAGTGTTGTGATCTTAGTTATTCAATGGGTCTTTATATAGGAAGTATGTTTTAAGCATTTGGGATATTTTAATTTGATGCATGGTATTGCTAAAGAAAAAAATTGTTCGCTGCGAATATTGCATAATGTTAGATATATGTTATGAACATTGTATCTTATATGTCATGAACAGGGGCAAGTAACCTTGTGTTGCATGTCTCGACGCTTCAAATGTCCGTCCAATCTCAAACGAAATTTGGGGGCGTCTCACACAACCCCTTTGATCACGTGGGGCACTAGAGCTGTAATTTGCAGAAATTTCTCGAGAAGAAATGAGAGTTTTAGCATTGTGAGATATGCAGGTCTCATGAATGAAGAGCATTTGATATAATTCATGAGAATTAATAGGGTCAGTTCTCGTAGTAATAGATGTTACAAATAGCTCATATGAAGGACCTAGCCCATTTAATAGGTAGGTAACAAGTTCTTTGTCAGATAAATGGCTTCCAGTAGCAGCTAAGCAATCAGCAAGTGAAAGCACCTTGCCAAAATATTCAGAGATTGTTTGCTCTCCACGTGAGAGGTTGGTGAGTTGAAAACGCACCTGAAACTCCTTAGCTTGAGAATGAGAGGAGAACATTGAAGCAAGTTTGTTCCAGAGATCATATGCTGAAGTGGAGGAAAGAACATGGCTAAGGATGGATTCAGACAGAGAGGAAAAAAGAATGCTGAGGACCATCTGGTCGGTGCGTTGCCATGAGAGATAGGCAGGGTTGGGTTTGGGCGGTGAGTCAGCTTCAATGAGAAATTTAATGGGTGAGGGAGAGGTGCCATCAACAAATGAGTATAAGTCCTGGCCCCATAGATAGGCAGAGGTTTGAACCTTCCATAGAAGATAGTTTTCAATAGTTAGCTTGGTAGAGAGAAGATTAGAGAAAGAGGGACAGGAAGGGTTGGGTGAAGAGGAAGACGCGGCCATGGATCTGTGTGGACTGTTTGTCAAATGGCTCTGGATACCATATCAAAGTAAAGAACACTGATGAAAATAAGTCTTTCCTTGAATGTAAATAAGCAATACAGTGATCTATATATAGACCTTTACAGTGAATAAGACAAGTAACAATTTACAACAGAGAGTAACCGCACCTACAGCAGAGGGTAACAACCAATTGTCCCTACAGTACAATCTAGATGGAAAGAATAAAATTAGTGTTGTGTGGCACCGTGTGTCTGCTGTAAGGATGAGCTATAATCTGTGGCATGATCAGTAAGGCTAATAGCTATTAGGAATGGTAATAGGCCGGGAAAGATAGTCTCAGTCCCTGCTACTGTTTCATCCTTGGTGATGGATAAAAGCAACAATGGTTGTGGAAGAGGAGAATCTGCAACAGCCAGTGATGCCAAGAGGAAAAATGCTGGAAATGAGGCAATGATGGTGGATTTAAGGTATGCTGCATCGCCACTCTCCAAGTCCCCAACATGAGCAAATGTGCATGCTAAGATTTCCAATGATAATCAGCTGCTGCAATCGTCTTTTAGCCGCAGCTCTTCAAAGAAAGGAGAGCAATCTCCTTATAGGAGAAACCCATTGAGTGAGATCGATCCAATCTCTGTCTCATATTCACAACCAATTAACAGCAGCAGCAAGGTACAGAATAAGAACAAAAAAGAAACTGAAGAACAAGGGGTTGGTGTCAAGGATTCCACTAATATTCTAAATCCAGTGGGCACTTGCTCCATGTAATGTATCCGTTTATGCATTTCTTGCGCTAAAATATTTGCATATCCATATTACATCATCTTGAGAAGGGCCATTCTTTTTTTCTTTTTTCTTTCTTATTGAGCCTAAGTACATCATCTTGTATTCTCGAATTCAAAAACCAAATGCTGAGATTAAAAATAATGCTATCAACGACAAAACCATTGTTCATGGAGCTAACTACCAAACCAATAGCATGGTTACTCTGGACAACCAAGTTGTGATTGTAAATTGCATACCAAAGAAAAAGCGACAATCAACTGTGGAAGAGGGTGAAGAACCCCAACTATCAATGACTAGACATGTCACCACTAAAACCGTGGTGGTCTCAAGCGTTGAAATCCGGAACCTACAGACACCATCAACAAGAACCAAGTCCTCTAGGAGATCGCGAGATCTAGACCTGAACCAGGAGACTTTGATGAATCCAAATCCATCTTATGCTACGCTGTTGCTTGAAGACATCCAGCATTTCCACCAAAAGAACACCAATACAACTTCTGTTTACCTTCCACCTTGCGTCACCAAGGTGTGCTCTATCCTGGAAACTGTTGTTGACCTTAACTCCACTAAAAGTTCTAATTTGTCCTGTGCTTTCTCTGAGGACAGCAGAAGCCCCTCAACACATCAATCTAACAGGACTGCCTACAATTTTTCCCTGGCTGCTAGTCTTGTTAGGAACACGGTAGCAGACACCAAAGAACGTTTTATAGAATCTGAGATAGTCGTTGCTGACGATGTGATGAAGCCGAGCTTTCATAAGTATGTAACGGTGAGGAGGGGCTTTGGGGAAGATATGGAGGACCAAGAGTCCTCAGGTAGCAATAGTTTTGTTAGCGGTGGTCAACAGCATTGGGGTTTTTCTTCTTCTTCATGGAAACTCGAGTTGGCTGATTCTTCAACCAGTTGCTAGACTTCAAGATTAAACATCAGAGAGGAAGATCAAAAGATGCCACTGGGCTTTGAGGGGAGTGTTTTATCTGAATCAGGCGGCAACATGGATGAAGCAAGAAAGGGATTTAGCGGTGAAAAGAGAGATTGTGATCGCCAACAGAGTCGAGGGATTGGGCGTGGCAAGCTTGGTGGCGTCACTAGTAGAGGTCTGCACTCGATTCCTGTTGTTGCAGCTGCTGCATCCACGTAAATGTTATGGATGACTTATCCATTTGATTGTATACAAAAGGAATTCGCTAGTTTGTGTTTGTAGGTTGCATACTTGCAACCATTTCTCGAGTTTTGTTAATTAAATCAATATCACTGAATCAAAGATCTATTCTTTGTCTTTCAGTTTACTTTTTAACTCTTTTTGTGTGATTCTTCCATTCCCCAACAGATTTATCCTTTTGTTGTTTTGTGCAAATTCATGCTCAAATCCAAAGATTATCGGGTGGGTGTCAAGTTCTTTTCAGTATGTGTTATTCAACAAAATAAAATCTTCGATTTCCTCCAGTTGGTCCTCTTAAATAGTTCAAATCTTTTATCTATTTGTGTGCCAATACTTGTCGCCAAAAAAGGAATAAAAGTGATAACCTTATAGAACAAGGGAATAGTAATAAATGTAATGAAGAAAGGAATACTAGTAATACTCGTCATATACATATATATGACGAGTAAATGAATCGATGGCCTCGAAAGAGGTGGCATCGATGATGGAAGCGAAGAGAGAGATGGAGAGCCAAGCCATGGCATCTCATCGCAGAAAGAATGGGGTTTTGGGTTTTTTTTGGGAGGGGGGGTTGGCGGTGGTAGTATATACGTTACAGATATTTGCAAGATCATATATGATCTGGTCTGGTCATTAGAAAAGGTCAAGAAAGATACGTAAAACAGTGAAAAATGTTAAATATATGGGCCAGGCCATATCTTCTTAATCCTGTCCCAGGGTTAAATGTTAAAACAAGGAATTTGAAGAGCTTTAACTCTGTCCCAGGGCTCAATCAACAAGAAGGCCTTTGGAAGATTCAAGGTAAGAGCCGAAGAGAAGAACAACATATGAGAGCATTAGCATTGGATTATCCAAATGCCAATGAAATGCAAAATTTAACTCAATTACACATAAAATCATCTACATCGGATTATCCAACTGCAAAATAAATGACTTTGAGTTACAGTAAATCAAACTTGACGGTCATATATGCAAGACTACTGTACAAAAACCAAAACTTATTTTTATTCAATAAAGTACAGCACCGGTTACTTTTTTCCTCGAAAGTCAGTTTCCCAAGGACACAACCGAGCTCCCTCCTTCTCTCCTCTTCCCCATTTTCGTTCCCACTCTCCATTTCCTCTTCACCATTTTCGTTCAACCCAGCGTCCGAAAACTCCAAGAGGGATTCCACAACATCATCGTCCAGGTGTGTACATTTCATTTCTCTCTCTGATTTTCTATGCTTCATTTTCGTTTTGGGCATTTGAGATTAAAAATGGTTTATTTCGCACGGTGGCTTGATGTTTCATTATCTAGGTTTTGTTTCTTTTCATCAGATTTATGATAAAGGTTACTCCTTCTCTTGGTAGTTCTCCATTTTGTGGGGGCGATTCCCTTGGTTTGTTCTATATGCAAGACTACTTTATATTCCCTTTTTTGCTTTCTACTTTTCTGTTTGCTTTTTTGATTACAAGCTTTTTGGTCTTAACTTTTGTGGTTATTTTAGTTGAAAACGTTGTTTCAAGTGCTATTTCACCTTCTCTGTGTGATTGACCAATTGTATTTCACCTTCCTTGGATGCTGCTTCTCTTCGACAATAGAAAACCTGGCGAATAGCATTTGCTTTCTCTAAAATTGCAGTGACTTTGACATTTGTAGCAGGTCCTAGTGTATGAGTTGGCTTTGGTGTCATTGTGTGTCTCAAGTTAAACGACTGAGATAGTATAGAAATAGCACAAGTTAGGCAAAGCAAACTCTCTCGATTGTCCATATCTCTTTAAGCTAATAGTTACTGTTAGGATGCGGCAAATTTCTGTGTTATTGTTTATTTGTAAAAACCACATCCATAGGTCAGTGTAATTATCCCCTTGTAAAATAGAATACCTTGGGGTTCATGTTCATTGGATTAGAGGGAAAATGAAAGTAAAATGTAGCATTGCTAATTTATTCTACACACTATCTCTTGCCTTGTTAAATAAGTTTATCATGTAGAGTCAAATTCTCAATGGGGTGTCTGTCTATTTAGTCGTTAAAGGCACTCACTTAATCAAATATGATTAGCAAATGTGGAGGAAAAAGGATTAGTGTAGTGTGGTGCTTGTAAGGCCAGTGGGGATTTTTTTTGTTTACAGCTAATTGAAGTTTTATCACTAATGTCTCTCTCTGGACAAAGCACTAGGAAGGGATCATTGAATGTGGCATATGCATGCGGGTTTAATGTGGCATGTGAGTGACGGTGGTGGGTCTCTGAGGCTTAAAGCTATGGATGGATTGGCATGAGAATCAATTTTAAGTCAGCTGTTTTTATTTTTTATTTTTGAAAAAAAAAAAAGCATATATAATTAAGTTAGCTTTGCACGTGTTCCTTCACTAATTCCCCTTTAAGATACCTTGAATTTCCTGAGTTTTGTGCATGAAAAAGGCAAAAACAGAATACTTTTATCTTCTTTTTATGAAATTAGATAGATTCTCCTTAACTTGACCTTTCTTTTTCTTGGAAAACTACTTTGAAAATCAATGCAAAGGGCCAAGCCATCGATCATCTGGAATTTTGAGAGGATATATATAGAATTTTCCTGCTGCTGTTTTTGCTTTTTCCTATTGCTGTTTGTGATTATGTATGGATATTGATAATGATGCTATTAAAAGCAAATTTTCCTGCTGCTGTTTTTGCTTTTTCCTGCTCTGTTTGTGATTATGTATGGATATTGATAATGATGCTATTAGAAGCAAATTTTTCTGCTACTGTTTGTGACTATGCAATTTCTTAATATATGTTTAATAAGTTGATGTTTATATTGATGTTTTATGATAAACTTTAAATTATTCAATGATGGAGCCTTTATTTGATGTGGATCCCTTTTTCACCACTCTATTACAAAGTGGTGGGCAAGGGGACGGCAGCACCCCATTCAATAGCATACATGGTAATGTGGTGGTCTAAACATCACAAGCTGAAAGTGAACGAAGGCCACCTACTAAAAAATCTCAGCGAGGTGTGTATTTCACCATAGAGGAGGATAATCTCCTTGTTTCAGCTTGGCTAAACATTAACCTTGATGCTATTCAGGGCACTGACCAAAAATCCACACAAATGTGAGAAAGAATTTATGAATACTACCATGAGCATAAAAAATCAAACACTCCTGAATGTTCGATTGCATCATTGATCAATCGATGACAATCAATTCAAAAATGCACAAACAAGTTTTGTACTGCTATAGCACAAATAGAGTCTTTACATCCGAGTAGTACCACAGAGGTCGATAAGGTATTAATTCTATTTTTCTTTTAGTTTTTTTATATGCTTAGGCTTATTTGCATACTAACTTTATCACTTTATTCATTTAAGATTGAGAAGGCAAAAATATTGTACAAAGAAAATGAGAATTCTTATTTTACCATGGAGCATTGTTGGTGTCTATTGAGACACAACCAAAATGACAACAACATCAGTCAACATTGTCAACGAGGAGGAAACCACCAGGAAGACGTTTGGCTAGTGCTAGCTTAACTCTAGACGACGACGATATGTTGGATGACAATGTGGAGGTCATCCATGAGGGACCTCTAGGAAAGAAGGCTGAGAAAGAAAAAGAAAGAAAGAGGAAGTCTAGAGATGAAATAGATGTTGAATTTAACAATGCTCTAGCTCGCTTGAATACTGACAGAAATACATTCAACGTGGAGAGAAAGGAATTTTATAGCAAGGCGGAGCATGATAGAAATGAAAATCTTGCACTAAAGAAGAAGAAGTTTGAAACTAAAATGATGAAATTAGATCTTGATGGGATGAAACCAAAGCAACAAATCTATTTCCAACATCTTCAAGATGAAATTTTCAACGCTTTAATGAAAGAGTCTGCAATCACATCACCATCTGAGGACCCATCCACACATTTTGGAGGTGTGTAAGTATTTGTCTAGCTCATTTTGACATTGTAATTAACAGTAGTATATGTTTAACGTATACTTTGTCTGATTTTAGTGGTCATCCAGTCACATGTAATAGAAATACATGTAGCTGGACAGCAACTTTGTTATTGGATATTATCTATATTTTTTGTGATGGGTAGTAACATTAGTGATGGGCTGACTTTTGGAGGTATGTATATTTTTGTGATGGGCTGACTTTTGGAATGGTGTATATTTTTGTAATGGGCTGAAATGTATAACCATCAGTTAGTGATAACTTGTGCTTTTCTCAATGGTGTTTTTTTTTAGGTGAAAATGTAATGGGCAGGTTTCTTTTCAATGGTGTTGTGATGTAACTCAATGTATTTGTGATGGGCAGAAGTATTGTGTTTAGTGTTGGTGTTTTTTGCTTTGTAACTTAATGTATTTGTGGTGGGCATAAATATTATAATTGAATGTATTTATGGCCTGAAATGTTTAATGCCTAGTTAGTGATGACTTGTACTTTTCTCAATGGTGTTTTTTTAAGGTGAAAATGTAATGGACAGATTTTTTTCAATGATATTGCGATGTAACTGAATATATTTGTGATAGGTAGAAATATTGTGTTCATTATTGTGTTTTTTTATTTGTAACTTAATGTATTTGTGGTGGGCATAAATATTATAAGTGAATGTATTTGTGGGTAGTTTGGTTTCAATTAATAGAAAAAAATTAAAAAAATATTATTAATTTTATAATATTTTATTATTATTTTGACTAATAAATAAATAATTTAATATGAGAATAAATTTTAAATGAAATAGTTAAATATAAAATCAAGTCAATTATGTAAATTTTATATTTATATTTACATAATATAATGCCAATGCTCTGATAAACAGCAGACATTTTCTTTTGAAGACAAAGAATTTAAATTATTTAATGACAAAAGAAGGAGAAAAATATGGTGATGGCGCGCATTGTCAATGAACGTCATCTGCTTCAGAAAAGTCAAAAATAGTAGGAATCACACGCTCCCACTATAATTTTTAGAATCAATGCAGAAAATAATATAAAAAAAAAAGATAAAAACGCGTGGATGAAATCCATGAGGCGGAAGCTTCTATCACATCATGAGTGGCATGCATGGATGAGATGATCAGCATGATCAGCAGCATCTCCATTAGGAGTTTTGTTTTGAGATGATTCCTTGTCCATATATACCCATCATGATCATGTTGATGTAGCTGAAACTGAAAGCTAGAAGGCCATTTAGCCAAAGGACAAAATTATTTGTTTAGTTAAGAGTAGATGAACGACTTCACTGCACTTCCGGCCACCTCCACCTGATCTTTCAAATTCCAACGTTCCTTTTTCAAACTCAAGAGTTGGAAATACTAATAAAGAAGACTCAATAGTACTTTAATTATCAATTTATATATAGTTAGCTTGCAATTATAAAAGTAATGAAACTTTCGCAACTTTGGAGCGTCCACTTTGCTTTGGTACTTGACTTGGTCCTTTCGAGTTTTTCAAACAAGTGCTGCAAAAAATAAATGCCTAGTTTTGAATATCTGAACAGGTTTCATGCATATATATTATAGTCAAAAGGCATCTTTCAAATCACCTACTGCATTTAAAATTATAGTGGAAATAATCATGAAATAAAAAAAAACCATGGGAATTGAAGAGATCAACATGATTAACGAACTAGTCCCAATCTATTATTTTTCCTATCACTCATCTCCTAATTAATTTATATGATCATCACACTCAATCAAAGAACAAACGTCGATGACCTATATATATATATATATATATATGCGCGCATGATCATCATCATCATCTTGAGCTTCTATATATGTATATATATAGGACATGCATGCATCCTGTAAATTAATCTTAAAGTAAGTAATATCTTTACGAAAGTAGATTATATGCATTTAAGCAAGATGAATGATTGCTTGCGCGCAAGTCATATATATATGATATGGTTGCGTATACTTTAATTCATATTAATATTTGTACGTATATATACGTCATTTTAAAAAAAATGAGAATATTAATTATGTGGGTTTGAAATCAGAATTAATTTTCAGTGCCTTAAAATAGAAATTAGCTCCGATCGAGTATATATAATTATGATAAACTCGATCCCTACTCTAGGCGCAACGTTCTGACCATAAAGTCGCATGCATTATTTGAAAAGCAAGACCATATATTCTCACGTTACACGCAAATTATTGATTACAGATATCTATGTAAAAATTCAATATCATATGACAATGCTGTGACGACTTAATCATAAGTTGTGTTCATCTAAAAAAAAAAAGAGAAAGGAAAAGTAATTGCTGTCTAGTTTCTAATAAGACTAATTCTACTTATGATCTCAGTCCACACATCACACACTATACCTATTTTAATTTTTTATTATTATAAATATATAATATATAGATTATAAGTAGAACAACTCAATTATTATATATGTAAAAGTCTGAAGCGTGGGATGACGAGTACTTCCCTCTTCTGGTAATCACTGTATATGTTGCGAGAAATTACCACCTGGTCTTGTCGACTGCTCCTATTTTTTTATTTCTTTTGGCCTACAAATTCAGAAGCAAGTGAGAACTGAGAATCCAACGTACGCGGATAGAAAACTTCCATAAAAGCGGCACATCAACCCCAAAAGTCAAAAGAAGGAAGCTTCAGCCGTCCATGACTACGAATCAAACTTATTTATATATATAGCTGAAAATGACTTCGTTTATTATTATAAATTCCATTATTAAGACAGAGGAACCATGCATTTCATTCTTCATTAGTTATTCTTGATCAATATCAGTACTCGTGATCACCAAAGATTGTTCCTTCTGATCACTCAAGACAACATTTCTCGAATTAAGCCATTAATCAATGGCCGATCCTCAGAAAATCCATCCTGTCCACGATGTTGAAGCACCAGTACATGCATCGACAGCTCCGCTGGTGCCACGGGGAACGTCCAAATCCGATGGAGGCGATCCGGCCGTGGGGCAGCGGTACCCACCATTCCAGCGTACCATCCCGGTGATGCACTCCAAACCACCAAAGAAGAGAAGCTGCTGCTGCAAGTGCCTGTGTTGGACAGTATGCCTCCTACTGCTCCAACTGATCATCATCGGTATTCTTGTCGGAATAATATTCCTTGCGTTCCAACCAAAGCTTCCCAAGTACTCTGTGGACAAAATGCAAATTACCCAATTCAATCTCAGCAGCGATGACAGCTTATATGCAGCGTTCGACGTGACGATCACTGCAAGAAACCCAAACAAGAAGATCGGAATATACTATGAGGGCGGGAGCAGCATACACGTGTGGTATACGGGCAGAAAGCTATGCCAAGGGGCTTTGCCAAAGTTCTATCAGGGCCACCGGAACACGACGGTGCTGAACGTGCCGTTGACGGGACAGACGCAGAACGCTAGTGGGCTGCTGACCACGCTCCAACAGCAGCAGCAAGAAACGGGAAGTATTCCGCTCACTCTTAGGGTTAATCAGCCGGTGAGAATAAAGCTAGGGAAGTTGAAGCTGTTTAAGATAAAGTTCAGGGTAAGGTGCAGACTGCAGGTGGATCGCCTTTCTGCTAATAATGCTATTACTATTCGGAACAGTAGCTGTAAGTTCAGGCTTAGGCTTTAGATCATTCTGATTTTCTATATATATATATATATATACACACACTTCTTTCATTCTTCAATTTGTTTTATTTTTTCCCTTTTCCATAAAAGAAGTGGAGGATCATATACGTAGGTTCTAATATTCTCAACACTTCTATATATATACATGTCCTGTAATTCTTTTTTTTTTTTTTTTTTTTTTTTGAGATTATACGTCCTGTACGTATTCTATCCATCAGATCATTTTACTATAATATTTTCTGTCGAGCTCAGTATTCATAGATTGTTAATAAGATGCAAGCTCTCTCTCTCTCTCTCTCTCTCTCTCTCTCTCTCTCTCAAACAAATTGCTACGAATATACGATCGAGTAAGAAAGACCTGGGATCTCTAATGCATAATAAAGAGAATTACAGAAAATTAATGTCCCAAAGTTTGTTGATGTTCTTAAATGAACTTTCTTTTATTTGACACAAAGTAAAAGAATAAGTAACAACCACGACTATAACCAAGAACAAACAAGAAGAAGAAAGTAAGAACCATGCATGTGGGTATCGCTCCATTGAAATTTTGGGTCGGGACCGCTTATTATTTGCCGACAAGGCTTTTTTAGTTACTTTGACCCGGCGATGCATAGGGTGACTTCTCTCTCGGCGCCGAATAATAGGGTCCCATTTAGACTAGGGAGGCCCTGTCTGCATTTAATTATGTTTTGATATTCATCAGCCAAAACACAAAGATGTATTCCTAATTCAAGTCGCGAAACATGAGATTCTGTCAACGGTTGGATTGCCAAGTTGGAAGGAGCGATGGGCGCAACAAATGACTAAGTTAAGCTGTCGTGGCATGGTTGTAGATCATCCAAGCAGAGTTCATATCACCATGTTTCACGCATTATTAAGCTTATATTTTATAGCAAACCAAGTAATTTAAGACCTAGTTTATGAAATTTTGGTGAGGTTTTCCTACTGGAAAAAATCATAATCTCACCCCAAAATCTTGGAAGTCTATATGCAAACCTAAGTTAATGGGCGGCCTTGGCATTAGACTATTCTCTGATTTCAACAGAGCTTTCCTCTGCAAAATTGGATGGCAAATCGTTATTGGAAATCGTTCAAATTTGATCAATATTCTAGCTGGAAAGTACTTAAAGAATACCTCCTTCCTCAATGCCCTTCAAAAGCCCACAGACTCTTGGACATGGAAAGGAATCCTCAGCCAAAAGGATATGCTGCAGACAAGTATCTGTCATCAGATTAATAATGGAGTGAAAACAAAAGTTTGGATTGATCAATGGATTCCAACCACTCCACCCTTAATCCCAACTCCAAAGGATAACTCGATCCAAATTGATCCCAACATGAAAGTCTCTGAGCTTATGATGGAAAATCCAAGAAGTTGGAATACGATTCTTCTCCAAACCCTTTTCCACCAATCTTCTGTTGAAGAGATTTTGAAAATACCTTTAGCCCAGGATAACTACCAAAATAGGGAAGATAAGCTTGTTTGGATCCACCATTCCTCAGGAAAATTTAGCATAAAATCGGCTTATGCAGCCATAGTGGGGAGTCAAAGCAATAATGAAAACTAAAGTTCACACCAAACAAACCTTTGGAAGAGTATTTGGAAGCTCAAGGTCCAGGACAGGCTTAAATTTTTCTGTTGGAAGATCCTCTGTAATATCATTCTCACTCGTGCTCTCCTTTGTAAGTTCATCCCTATGAACCAAGAAGACCTTCACTGTCCCATATGTAACTCTGGAGAAGAAAGTATCCCTCATCTGTTTCTAACTTGCACTTTCACCATAATACTTTGGAGGAACTCTCCCTGGCCTATAAACATTTCTGCCTTCGAAAATCATAGCATAGACCATTGGATTAGATGCATCATTGACCCCATAGGACAGTTAGAAATACCTCCTCCAGATGAGCACCAATTTCAGATCTTTGCATTAATTGCAATGGATAGTATCTGGTACCTAAGGAATAAAGTTGTCCATGATGGGTTTAAGCCTAATGTTCACACCTTTGTGTCATCCACTTTAAAAACACACAAAGAACACTGTGATGCATAGGAAAATAAATTGATTAACTCAAGCCATGATTGGAAAGCCATCCCTCAAGATCATTGCTTCTTAACCTTTGATGTAGCCGATAGATATCATGGTAGTACCACTGCTGCAATTTGTAGAAATGCAGCAGGTACTCCAATCTTTGTTGTAACTAACTGCATTCAGACATCCAATTCCAACCAAGGAGAAGCTGCAGCATTACTTCTAGGAATTCAAGAAGCAAAAGATAAAGGGATTACAAAACTTGTAATTGCTGGAAATTCCCTAAACACACTGCAGGCAGTAAAGGATCCAAGCATCAGCCCAGACTGGTTAGCTCAACCAATCATCCAAGACATCAGGCTTGCTCTAAAGTCCTTCCAGAACTGGAAAACGAGGAAAATACATCGAGATACAAATCGATGCGCGCATTCCATTGCGCAGTGGGCAGCAACCAACAATTTGTTAGGAAGCATACCCCTTATCTCTATTCCACCATCTTTACTTAATTTTCATAGTGGGAAAGATCATCCTGTTTTTTGTATATAACTACTAGTGCTACTGCTGCTAAACAGCTTTCCTTTTATGCCTTATATATAACATGCTGCTTGGTTGAAAAAAAAAAAAAAAAGTAATTTAAGACCTAACAAGCAGGTTCAAGTTTCACTTAAAACCAGAAACACCTTACCTGCACAGTTTACACACACACACACACATATATGTATGTATGTATGTCCATAAAATTTTCTTATAAGCACATTGCGAGCCGCGTGCATACAGATGGGACGTTGTAAGGCAATGCTACCCATCTTTGTCCACTGCAGATTTCCCAGTATCGATTAGTACAAGGTAGGCTGAGGGTCGCTTACTGATGGAAACATTGTGCTCAGAAGCTTGAGGAAATGTGCTACAAGAAGTTGCAATCTGTCAGAGTGAAATCCATAGCGGACTTGAATCAGAACAAAGACAGATCGTTACTTTCCAACATCCATTTCTTTCCAAATCATCTTTTAGAAGACTGGAGGAGGAAGCGCCAGACATGTATGTTTATGTGTGTGTGTGTGTGTGTAGTTCACAATCAACTTTGGAAGAGGGTAAAAGACAACAAAACATGAAGGTGCAGGCCGGAAAAAATCAACAAAAAGCGCTAGACATGTATGTTTAGTCATATATATATATATAGTTTACAATCAACTGTGGAAGAGGGTAAAAGACAACAAAACATGAAGGTGCAGGCAGGAAAAAATCAACAAAACCCGATACTTTATATGCATGTGAGTCTCCCAGCTTGCTTCTGCCCTCATGTTTGTCGTTACCAGGTCCTGTAATTTCATAGCATTCATTACCAGAACTAATTATATTGCTGACCATAGATGGTGACAAGGCAAGCAGAAGCAACGAAGAGAAAGCAGATGCCAAGAAAAAATGGAAACTAAAGAAGGTAGGCATGTCAAGTTTTCGAGGTTTCTTCAGAGAAGATGAAACATTAGTCTGAACAAAATGAAAGTCACCGAATTCAACACAAAGGTCACCAAACAAGAACACGAAGTATTGACAAAACGAAGGCAGACAATAGACAATTGAAACATGCGTACCAAACCCCACAAAAACCGAAAACACAAGTATAACAGAAGCAACTGACAAACTTTCCTCTGTTACATTTTTCAGTGTGAAATATGCAACGCAATGTTCTCTCTTCTTTTTCAACTTCTTTACCTCAATGCTTTGAATATTTACCCATTAGCACCATTTACCATTGGTAACCGTCTTACTGTTAACCAATAAAGTTACTAGATCACTTGGAGGGATGGAAGTTCCGCACAATTTGTAACTATGATGTTTTATGCTTTAACCATTACAGAAAATATGAAGTCAAGAGAAGATTACCTTGGCTAAACTTGAGTAAGAAGCCCACGGAGAGAACCAGCGATGCCACGCCGCCTCCCCTATAAGATGAAAGAGTGACTTTTAAGGCATGTCCCTCAGTTATTTGAGTTTTGTTAGAATACCATACATTTCTCACCTTCTCATTGTTAAATAAGTCTTCTGCAATGGCTTCCATTTGCTTTCGCTTTTTCTCAGCCATAACCGACTCAACCACTTCCTCACTCCCGTAGTCAGAATCTCTACATCAAGAAACAAAAATAAAATGATTGGCCTATGCCCATGGAATGGTCCAAACCAAACAGAATTAGAAGTAGGCTTAGTAACACTTAGTTCTTACTTGAACGGGTACTTTGAAAACGGGATTAAATTGTTGAAGCTATTCCCAGATTGGGTATTTGTCTGCAATTCCATTCCAAAAATACATAAGAAAATTAGGCATTTCATAACCCAACTGGTTACAATATTAGAAATAAGTTGATAAATTTTCTTGCAATTCATGGCACTCACATATTTCAATGTGAAGTCCAGCCTAAAAATTTGAGTTTAATCAGTTGTATTACCCATCATAATGAATAAGAACCACAATCTAAGAGTTACGTATCAATGTTCTAATGCCACGTGACAAAATGAAGAGGACAGGACAAATTGGTCGTTTCTTCCAACAAGCTAAAAGTGATTGTTCTATTCAGTGGTAGGAATAGATAAGGCCATTACCTTCCTGAAGTGTTTGAAATTTAGAACTCCATTGTTGGCAATAGTATTGGCACGAGAAGGTAAGTCCATATACTGCACAACTAAATCTTGGCTGTAGATTATATCAGCATTCCCACATTCGGTCTCATCAACCTTGTCTCTTCCCACTGTCATACCATAACTACCATCTATGCCGCTCATAACATGGGCATCCTCTGATTTGGCAGCAGCATGATCCATGGATGTTTCAGCTTTGCTCACAAATTTAATGGCTTCATCATCGCAGACTGTGGCATTTGCATGAATTGATGTAGCTGTTTCCTCCTCTACATCAGAATCTGCTACCACTGTTTCTTCTGTGGAGCAGGAAGATGAAACAAGAACTGCAAAATGACAGATATTCTTCAGCTACATCACTTTGGTATAATAAGAAATATATGAAAGGCCATAGTAAGTGAAAACAAGTATCAATCCATGTACTTGGGCTATGCCTTGCCTTTATTAATAAAATGATTGCTTACCTATAAAAAAAGTGAAAACAAAAAGGCCAAAATGCTAATTTCCGACAAGGATTTTGGACCTATTAAGTAAGAGAATTTTGGATTTGCCTTAATTATTGTCATTATGTAAGACACGGTTACATACATAGAAAAATCATGTGTAGAATTCCAATTATATGTGCACATCGTTATTAGAAGTGACCCACAAGGTACACCTATTCCGTAGTGTTACAAGTTTTTTTCTTTTTTTTGATAAGTAAAAATATAATAGTGTTACAAGTACTTACTGCATGGCGATATCAATATGGATGGATCCATCCCTCCAGATAAAATGGCACATACTAAATCCATCTCATTTACTCTCGACAATGAACTGAGTTTTTGGAATTGATCATACTCCTCTGTTGATCCTCCAGGGACAACACAAACCATGCGATCATTGTCTCCATGCTCCGTGTCCTAAAAATAAATTATTCAATCAAATCATTTTAGAACATAGGCCACCCAGGACATAATAATCTTGTAAGAAACAATCACCAATTTAAAGAGATTGGATATTGAGCTGATTATGGGTATTGCATTCTTTAGCTAGTGTTCGATCAGGTCATTCATTTGTCTTTCTGATAAGTAAAACTAAATTAAAAAAAAAAAAAAAAAAAGCATATCCAAAGTAGACAAGCAGCATACCTGACTAGTGTCTCAATGCCGAAAAGTGCAGAAAATCAAATAAGAAAAATAAAACCAGTTGAAATCATTGTTTTTAAAATCGTACCATACCGGCTGGTACGGCCGGTATATTCTGTACCGGCCACCGGACCGGTACAGAAATTCACATATTTCGTACCGGTTCAAATACCGGCCGGTATCGGACGTACCGGCCGATATTTCGGCCTGTACCGGCCCGTACCGGCCGGTATTTCGATCTCGATTTTTTTTTTTTCATTTTTTCAAACTACAAATTCATTTTTTTACCCCCAATTTAGACTAAACTATTTATAATTTATATAGATATATGTACTTACGTATAATTTATTTATATATAAATTATTATTTTGAAATATAATTAATATATATAATTTATTTATATATCGACTATCCCGAAACGGTACTGGTACCGAAATATTTCGTTTCAGTGCCTTAACCGGTACGACATCCGGTACGGTATTCAAAACATTGGTTGAAATACCTCATCCACACACTACAACAATCTCAAGAACAAATACTTAAACTTAGGCAAAGAAAGCTTGATGCCATCGAAGCTTCTGAAGCTTCTTTGCCTCCTAAAAGATGAGACAAACAGGAACGGCATTTCGTTTTAGACCATATCATTTTTTTTCATATAACTATATAAGTAAGGAGTTCTATTAGAAACGAATGTATAGGTGAAGCCCATACACCTAAGTACATTCTAGGAAACGGAAAGCAGCAAAGAGTGCACAAAGGAATTCCGAAGTTGCTCCAAAGTACGCTCCTTGCCGTTAAAACACCACTCATTCCTTTCCATCCAATGCACCACATGAGACACAAAGCAACCATCTTCCGTCACATCTACTTGAGTGCAACCGTGAAGCCCTTTCCAGCAAGCTAGAAGATCAACCGCTCTCAAATGCATTGCCCAAGCCAAGCCAGTTATAACAAAAAAGCCATCCCATAAAGCCCTTGCCACCTCACAATGCAATACTAGATGATCCACAGTTTCCCCATTCTTTTTACACATGAAGCACAAATCCATAACGATAATACCCCGCTTCCTTAAATTATCCAATGTCAAGATTTTCCCAAGAGAGGCAGTCCAAGTGAAGAAAGCAACTTTGGAAGGCACGTGAGACCTCCAAATACACTTCCAAATAAAAGGGGGACTATTCTAAGAAGACAACAGCTTATAGTATGAACAAACAGAGAACTTTTTAACCCCCTTAGACTTCCACAACATCCTGTCCACATCATTACCACCAAGCCTCAACGAGTATAAAAAACTGTAAAAGGCTCAAACTTCATCAATCTCCCAATCATGTACAGCTCTAGTTAAACAAATATCCCACTGGATTGAGCCATTAGAATGACAAAGCAAATAAAAAACTGCAGCATCCCATTGCATCCCAATCAGATGCCAATCGTAAGATAACCGGAAACATACTATTAAGGACTCGATCACCACACCAAGTGTCAAACCAGAAACGGATCCTAGCTCCCTCTCCAACATCAAAACTAACATGACTGACAAAACTCTCCCATCCCTTTCTAATGAGATTCTAAAGCCCCACACCATAAACCCCCCGAACTTCATTAGAGCACCAACCCCCCAAGCACTTCCATACTTCCAATCAATGACCTCCCTCCAAAGCGACTCTCCTTCCAATTGATATCTCCATAGCCACTTTCCCAATAAAGTCTTATTAAAGATCCTCAAGTTACGAACTCCCAACCCTCCAACCGAGATAGGAGAACAAACTTTATTCCAACTAACAAGATGGAACTTAGTTTCCTCTCCCATACCACCCTATAAAAAGCAAGAAACGACTTATCAATCCGGTTGGCCACCCCTGCAGGCAATGGAAACAATGAAAGAAAATAAGTGGGAAGATTGGAGATGGTACTCTTAATAAGAGTAACCCTGCCCCCTTTAGATAAAGAGAAAAGCTATTCAAAATCGGCTAGGGGAACCATGGGGGAACCGCATCCCACATGGCAGAACAGAAAACGACATCGTTTTCTTTTTTTCCCAAAAATGAATTCGTTTTCCCCATTTCAGACTTTCATTCATTCTTCTTCTTCACAGGCACAATTCCCCCATTTCTTCCTATCATTCCAAAGCTCCCCGCATGGTTCACCTACACTTCCAATCAAGTAAAACCAATTACGAATTAATAAATTTTGATTCTTTTATTTCACAACAGGTTGCGCAAGTGCTATTAACACTTCCTTACTCTTTCTCTCAACTGGGAATGCTATCAGGAATCTTGCTTCAGGTTGGTTTTGCTTCTCAAAATCACCAGCACCACTTATTCCCAATCAAAGCAAAACCGCTAGAGAAAAAAGAGAGGAAAAATAAATAAATAAATCCGGTTACTGTAGCCAACACTTCAATCTTAACTATGTTCTTAAAGCACACTGTTTTTTATTACAGTGTTTTGAAGTTCCTTCTTGGTCTATACTGGAAAGCAATGGGGCTCGCTTTCAACTGTACTTTCCTCCTCTCTGGATCATCATTCACACAAAGACGATGAGATCTACCAGTTGTTCACACGAAGACGACGACGCAGACCTCTTTCTGGGTCTCAGTTGTTTTGGTTTTCTTTATTTTTTCTTCCTCTTTCATCTGTTTTGGTTTTCTTCCATTCGTCCGTTTACTTTTTTTTTTTAAAGTAATATATCAGCTGACATCAGCTGGTTCCCCAACGATTTTCCATGCCAGTTGTATGTAGAAGAACTGCTAGATAAATATAGCCACTTCCAACCAGCTAACCTTTCTCAACTTTCTCAATAACCCCCAAATAGCACCAGCCTTAAAAGGCGCCCCCAATGGAAGACCCAAGTATATCATAAGCAGACTTGCACAATATCAATATTATTGCTGTTTTCTAGTCTATAAACCTGACAAACTGATTCAAAAATAGTTTGGAGGAAGAAAGGGTTCACATACAAACATTTAAATCATACGGGGAAAAAAAGCAAAAAGCAAAAATCCATATGCATAGAGAATATGAATTGCATACCTGGCTACTCAAACAAAATCCTTTTATAGAAACAATCTTCGCGCCACCCACTTCCAATAAGGATTGCAATCGATCCCTGAACTTGTACTGTGTGCAAATAAAAAAGGAATAAACACGAGAAATTTCAAATGCTCTCAGCATTGTGCATTCTCTCAAAAATGAATACAACTCGTTGTAAGAAACAACTGGATTATCCATTACATCTAGCAAAAGCTTTTAGTCTCATGATATAATGCTTTAGTTCCATAACAAACACCACACACCCTTATTTCATGTGCTCACATGCACGTGTAAGTGCAAATATCCAACTAAAAATCCAGGAGATATACATTATTTATCAAAATCACAAATGAGGGAATTGTTTAATAAAATCCAGGAGATATACTTTGTAGATCTCCTTATGTACTTGGCTATGCCTATTCATTGATTAATAAAATTGATTGCTTATAAACCAAAAAAAAAAAGATATAGATTAAAATATTTATCAATAATTTCATTTTCCAACAGAATCACAAATGAGGGAATGCTTGTGTGTGCATGAGAGAGAGATTGAGATTGAAGGACTCCAGATATCACCATGTGTGTTGACCCCAACAAAAAAGTGTATCCTTCCAAACAGTTTTCACGAGATTTAGGGTCTGCAACTTTGACTGACACTCCTCCTACTGTCAGCATTGGGGCATATCTGAAATGAAAAAAGCACAGTTTAATCAGCTAAACCCGAGATAGTCTCCATGAAACATCATAGAAAGCTGATTGGGAAGAAGCGAGATCAAACATAATACTTACAAACTGAAACTAGGAATTTCAGAGCGAATTTTCTTTTCTGCAACAAACTAGATAAAATGCACAATCAGGTATGTTTCACAAGTTAATTATGCACGTAGAATAGCGCACTAGTGCCCAAAAAATAGATAACGAATTGGTGGTTCTATATGACTCCATGAGTGTTAATTACTCATCATTCCGGATATAAATATTGAACATACATGATTAAGTATATAATGATTATAAAGCATACCTCATGATCACTTGTACTATGTTACTTAATTGAACTAGCGGTCACATATAATCTAAATGAGAAAGAGAAGAAACAAATGGGAAAAGTACCAAATACATTGGAAACATAAATTCCTTCTGGAGACACCATTGGATTCATCCTTATCACTCAGATTCTTCATTTCATATAATTACTGTGCATACATAGGAAAATATGGCTTTGAGTTTATTGGCCAATAATCATATAAACACAAAATGCCAGTAAAAAGCCACGCAACCCATATACATAGTTTGTTTATACATACATTTGATCTTCATGAATGCTAATCCAATTATGGGTCACGTTCCAAAATTGGAACCCTATTTGAGTCCAATCATGGAATTTATAGGCGTATCACACATATTCACTCATTCACCCATGTGCTTGAAACTGGTATTAAAAATATTGGGGGAGGCAAAACTTAGTTGGCATTATAGATTACTGTCTACAGCACACCAATTCTTGGCACCGTAGACCACTTGATTTAGTTTGCATTCAATGAGAAGTACTTTTTATACACTCTCCACAAAAATAAATAACTTCAAAATAGAAGTTAGCAACATGACTATACCCCAGACAAGAAAGGCAGAATGTTTTATGTTAGTTTACCTCAACCCAACTATCAAGAACAATAGGTTTCTTTGATACAACAGCATCAATGATATCGTCATTCACCAGCATGAGTTGATCAACAAGCACATGAGTGCATTCTTGAATCAGACTCTGAGTAACAAGAGCTCCTGTAAAGAAAGCAGGACATTAATCATAAAACGCAAGTACAATATTATCAAAAGAAGACATCCCTTTGTAAGCAGGAGATAGAATCATTCAACAAGAGTCAGATGCAGCCTTGAGAAAAACATATGATGTTTCCAGATATATTAATATTAGGGAAAAGAATATTATAAAAAGATGATAAAGGGTCCAACAAATTTAATTTAGAGAGGTCCTTGAGATGTTCTATGTTGGAACAATAATGTTAAGTACCATCCAGGTTATCCTACATTTCTAAATTGGGAATTACTTGAATAACTGCTCGCAATGGTTAGGTGTGCAAACAGCTTAATGAATGCACCCCGCCCCCCAACCTCCACCCCGCACAAAAAAAAATCTGGATGCATATTAAGACCCATAAATCCTTGCGAATAATAATGGCCAAATATTTTAATCTTCATAATAAATCCAAGATAATAACAGCAGTGAACAATTATTCAAGAAATTGACGTGCAGGATAACTGGGGCATTACATTCAGGTCGCCCCAACAACAGCATTCATAGCACATGAAGGCATTTGATCATGTAGTGACATCATAGTTAATGCCTCATATTCCCTCTATTTGGATGAGCAATATAATTTATTTAAAAATAATAAGGCGTTCTGAGCAGGAAAAGGGGATGAGGGGGGCACTTGCATATAACCAAGGTACTCAACTCACTACAATCTTAATCCATTTTAAAAATATATAACCAAGATTATAACAATAGTATAGCCAAGTACTACACCCGAACCATGTAAGACAGAGGTGATAGCTGCTCTAACAAAGGGAAGGTGAAACTGTACCCTATCTGACTCAATTTGTTGAATGGCCAAAAGTAAACCTATAAACAAGAAAGCATTTCATTTCTACTCTTTTTTCCCTTTCTTGCAATGTGAATAGAAGTCATGATTTTTTTTATATAAGTAATGTCAATAAAAGTTTTTATTTTTTATTTTTATAAGTAATAAGATAGTAATGTCAATAAAAGTCATGATGTCATATAAGGAATAGCATATTCAAACAAAATATACTTAGATATTTTATAGATGAAATTACCATGAGATACTTTACAACATTAAAGCAAAAGCTCGTATCCCTTGTCAGCTAAGAAGTGCTTCTCACTTACCAATTGATGAAATTTTGTCTTGAAGGGGTTGATTCGAAAGGAAGGACTCCGAGCACACAAAAAATATCAGTGGGATGAAAGAAAACCTGCTTAGAATAAAATTACAGAGGAATGACTACAGAGTAGGCCACACCAGTGCACCACATAGCATCAAGTTATAATCTAGATATTTTTCTCAAGGCAGACATTCCGTAAGTAACATAGAGATAGACATGATCATGCAGTTCTCAAATATTTCAATAAGTGAAAATATTCCACAAAATGTACAATTGCAGAAGCTAACTAGGAAGAATTAACTTACCTGTAGTTTGCAGTACCAGTTCCAAAACGCACCAGGTCCCCATCTCCTAAAGTTGCTTCCTTATTTGGGAGCTCATGAACTTTTTCCGTTTGCCCAAGATTCTTGTCAATAAATGTTCCATACTTGGAGCAATCTCTAACACGAACTTTGGACAAAATACTGGAAGTCATGGCATCAACAACTATCTCTGCATGGATCCGAGATACGCCTTTGTCTTTGGTAATAATTACTTCACAACCTGCAACAAGGAAGACATGATTTTGGATAGTATGAGTCAGGTGTTAAAGTACAGAACAAGACTTCGAAAGATAACCATAATCTAGGAAAAAAATTTTGATAGGTATAATGTAGGAAACAATAAAACTAATTATTTTGTTTGACCAATAGGAAACAATAAAACTAATATATACAAGGAAAACATAATTTTGGATAATATGATTCGGATGTTAAAGCTATTTTCATTTTTCATTTACCTTGACTGCGTATAGCTTGGTCACAGCCACCAAAATGTTGATAATGGCTATGGTTGATGAAAAATATGTCAGATATAGATCAATTTCTGAGACAGCATGCTTTTGAGTGGTATTTAGACATCTGGGCGTCAGGGATACAATTTAAGAACGATTTTGTAGTTAACAGACCTTAATATTACAGTTTGGCCAAGGTATGTTATCTTTATTGAAATATACAAATTTCAGATAAATGGAAATCTATTACAGGTCCAAGTTGTAGACTACCTTTGCGACCTACTTTGTACGTTCCTGAAGCAAAGACATAGTAACCATCTTCCCCTGTCATACAAATCAGACTAAGTTACTCGTCAATATAAACCAGATCCTAGACAATAGAACAACATATAAGTACCATATATAGAAGACATAGAACCCATCAAAGTGTATAAAGCAGTGAAATAAGTGATAACAATGCAAACTTTTGTACTCAAAGTTATCGAAAATCCAATAATGCCAAATATGTAGATAATAGAAAACCATAAATTGAGTCAGTCTCCATAAGTCCGTGCCTCCACATTTTAAAACAAGCCTGACGCAGAAAAAGCAGCCACGGCAAAATCTACTTTCGCCAGAAGCATTTTTATCCCACATTAGAAGTACCCCATCAGTACTGATAATGGCATCAAGAGAAAACCAATCCACAAAAGGTGTATAAAACACTCCTACTAATCTTTTCTGTCATCCCTCAAGTCTCATGTCTAGTGACAGAAAGTATCCTCTTTCTAATCACAAGAAACACACTCTTCTTTACAGCCATTGCCTTTAAAAAAAGAATACCACCCTCCCCTCCGCCAGCCCACGTGTTTCCTGTCGCTGACATAAACCCAAAGCACGTTTCTAAAAACCTTCAATAAGGTCATCCAGAAACAAGTAAATAAACGCTGTTTCTACACAGATGCAAAACGAAACTTACCTGAGAGAGGATCGACGGGAAAAAGGCCCCAAACCATTCCTCGTTTAAACTGCTTCTTCCACCGCAAGTGGAACTGAATCACCGCGAGCAAGAGTCCCTGGAAAGCCAACGTGCGTCTTGCCTGCACGAACTCAACAAGGCAGCTTATACGGCTCCCGTTGGGCTTGCAGGTTAATATACTGGGCCCGGCCCGCTCCATGTTCTCACCGATGTATAGCAGAACTCTTTTTGCATATAATCCATAATTCGTTATCCTCTTTTACAAAAAGTAACTATAAAAATAAATAAATAAATTATTCCACCTATTATAAAATGAAAAAATATCGTGTATTTTTTTAAAAAAAATATGATATTCATATAAAAAAATATTTTTTTTATTGATAGACTACTTTTTTATAAAACGATGCGTGACACTTTTACAAAAATTAGTGAAACGTATATGAAACCACTTCTCTTTACAGATAAAATAGAAGTTAATTTCGTTTGATAAATAAATAATCCTTAACTAATTAAAAGTTCATGCGTACCTTGAGCCGTAGATTTTAATCTAATCAGGATCAAAATATCTCATATTTTGCACTAAAATATCCCATGAAATGGAGATAATTATATATCTATTAATTATTAATTAAGAACTTGGATGCTCGTTCATTCGGGGTTCTTCATTGGCTAATCAAGCGGGAGATGTAAGATTCTCTTGTTTTAACATGTTTTCGTGATTTCCAAGTCTTCTAGCTAGACTGACTAATGATAACGTAATATTGCCCATGCTTTGCTCGCAAGGAAAGCCCACTGATCATGCAAATATCGTGTCTGTAATCGACATTATCTGTAAATACTTGCTTGGCTGAGATTGAAAGAAAAGCTGTAGATCAAATCTTAATACGGAAATACATATACTGTTAAAGGCCTCGTCTACACATAGGAGCAAGGCACGGCTGAAGTTTTAAGTACTGCTGAACAAGGAAATACGGAGACTTTTTAATGTAATTAAGAACCTAAGAAAGCATCCACCTTTGCATTCGTTCCCCTAGACAAAAACTTCATGCAAATGGGTGGATTAACACCTGCCAAAGCGAGTATTGAGCTTGGTAGAGTCCAAATCCCATCACCACAAATCAGCCCAGACGCCACTGCTGGTCCAAATGCATCGGCCTTTGTCTTGTTTACCTTCCGCCACACAAATAGGATCAAGCTCCCTAAACACATGTCAATGGCAAAGTATGATCCAAGATAAAAGGGTATTGCCATTGCCATAGGAACTGGAATAAAGCTAGCCTTCTTTTTTCCAACCAAATCCCTGATCCCGTTGATTACTATGGCTGCAAAAAAGAAAACATAACAAAGTGTGAGGCAATGCTTCGGCAAAGCCGAGAACCCCTCAACCCCTAGGATTGACATATTTCGGTAAACGAGCGCATAAGGAGCCGGGTATTGTGAACCAGGGACTCCAAGATCATTGAAGGCCTTGTAGAAGAGCCAAAAGACACAAGGAGAAATAACGCAACCCATTGCGGTTCCAATAATTTGACTCACGAACATGGACCTGGGTGAAGCCAACGTCATATAGCCTGTCTTAAAGTCCTGCGTCAAATCAGATGCTGTGGATACAATGTTCATCATGACTCCACAAGCTGCCAAACCTGCAAGAACCCCACCATGAGAGGCCCCTGCCCATGCCCCAATCGTAAATATGGCCAGCTTTCCATACGTGGATGCTAATGACCAATCTGTCAGCCCGCAACCATAAGCATTACAAAAGGCTAGTGTTGGCGCTATTATGTAAATGACCACAATATAGTACCACTTGAGCTGGTTAAAGATGTGCGGAAGTGTGACAACAGATATAATTGCTATGGTGACATAACCGGCAACAGCAAGCCATGTTGGAATCTGGTCCTTGAGAAATAGTGCTGTCCGACGTTGGTCATCATAAGAAAGAGATGGAGGCAATTCAGGGGGGGATCGACCTGATAAGGGAATAACCGTGCCCGGGTCTTTGTTTGATAGTTGGTGATACAAACCATATAGGGTGTGACTGAGGACCTTAAAAAAGTTATAGAGGCCATCACCAAGGATCATGGCTATAGCTATGAACACCTACGAGAAAAGTAAAGAAGCAGAAGTTCATAAATTATAAACCTTTAAAGTTCAACGGTACCTTAGGGTTTTGAGCATGAAAGGATGAGTTACCCTGTAACCTTGAAGGCCATGTAGGCTGCTTGGGCTAAGCTCTGCAGGGTACCAAGAGCCCTTCCGTGCATCTATCAGTGGCCACATAATACCCCATGAAAGAACGGCTCCAACAAGAAGAGATATGTTGATTAAATATGGACAGATCATTCCAACGCCAACATAAGTAGCTGAGAAATCAAAGTAAAACCTGGTTTTTGCCCAGTAACCACACGTCTTTAGCATTTATTTGAACACCTTGTTGATCAGTAAGCAATGACCTAGCTAAATAAAGATAGCTAATTGCTGATGTTTATTATTCAAAAGAGAAGGTTGGATGGGGTGCTGACTAGGCAGTAGAAACAATTTATCACATATTTAAAATAAACAACTATAATTAAATATCCTTGCTCTAGATTTATTCAAATTATAACTATAAAAAAATAAATTTATATTCAATATATAAGCATTAAGGGTGAGTTATGTACCTGTTATCAAAGGCTTTGAGACCAAATGTAGGGAAGTTGACAAATCCACAGCCATCACCTGCAGTAAAAAACCATTGGAAGAAGCCCCAAAGAAAGCTAAAGGAGAAGAACTTCCCCAATGCTCTCACTTGTTTCCTGTTACGAAAGGATAATAGAAAAATTATGAGAACCAAAGATAATGTGTCAGTGATTCTAATAAGGAAAGTGCATTTTGTAGTGCAGGCCAAGGCCTCACTTTGCTAGCTTGGCACCCTGTGGAGTGTGGAAGCTGTTGATAAGGTGGGCAGTTGCGGTACCACTTGGATATGTCAACTTGAAGTCTATAATCATAATCTGTACCAAATCACACGTGAGTGTATTAAAAACAATATGGACATTTTTTGATAAATCAAAAAGCATGGATGGATATAAGATTTAGAAGTTGGAAAGATGAGATTGATTGAATGTTAATGTTGTTTTATACCACATATTCACAGTTCCACATGCATTGCACCAGTGACCCCCTACCACATATAAGAATGTCAAAAATTTTTGGAGTTCCGTTTTGTTCACTAAAAACCTTACCGGGTAGATGACAAGAAGTGAAATATAATAAATGGGTCACCATCATACATGTAGGTCAAAACATTTTTATATACATTAATGGCGCATGTGCATGTACTCTGTACGCCACCCAAAAAAAAGTTTGTGGAAGTCTATATGTACTTGAAGAATCTGTACATAGATGAAGAGAAGTTTATGTCGTAGACTGTATATAGGTCAACAAAGAGCCATTGACAAGCGTTGGGTTGTTAGTATGTTACCTTTCGAAGAGGCACCACTGAAAACAGACCGAGAAAGCTAACAACAAAAAGAAACCCAATCATCCATCCCAATGTTGGATTTTTAATATTTTGTGCATTGTTAGCCTCTGTAGATTGTTTGGCAACAACTTCACTCATTCCAAAGAGGTAACTGCCAAAGCCACCTGCTCAATCAAACAAAAGATAAGATATTTTTTTTTTGATAGGTTGATATAACAATATGACATGGGAAAAATATTTAAAAGGTTGACAGGTACCTGCTAATTTGATTTGGTTTGTAAAATTTTAACATAAACTCCTTTATCACTTATTGAGTAATTATCTCCTTATCTATTTTGGCAAACGAATATTCAATATTGAGTTAAAGTTTATAATATGTACGTGCTACAATCATATGATATTAATCAGGGTGATAAAGGAGTGCATAAAAAAAAGTGTGCAAATAATGCCATCGTATACGCAAAAATCCTAGAATGTGACAGTAATAGGGCCAGAGCTCATATATATGACATAAGAGGGCAATTATGGATCTTCTGGGGCTTTGTTTTTATTGTTCATTCTTCTTTGAAAACAATTCTAGTTCTCTTTTGGGTTGTTTCTATACATCATACTTCTTTGACAATAATTCTAGCTCTTGGATATTAGGTTTATATGTGTATAATAAAGAGGCAAGGAAACATATGGCCAGTTTGTTAGTACAAAAGGAATGTCAAATGTGCTGGTCCTCTCATTCCATCACACTATGATGCACTTGATATCCTTTGTCGTATTAGGTCAAAATAAGCTGCAACATGTTGCTGGATACTCCAGGAGGTCCAAAATAGTTTGAATATGTAACAGGGATATGGAGATGTAATAGTTTATACATGTAAAACAATTTTTTTTAGATTGGAATATGTAAAACAATTTGATGGATACTCTAGAGAACGGAAGTAGGGATAGTTGTCTTTGGCAGTAACTTTCGCCAGGAACAGAGGCGAAACCACAATCTTAAGAGGGCCAAAATGAAGATGAGAGATGAAATTAAGATTAATAGGTTCATGGAGAAGTTGAGAGAAAGTGAAGAAGCCATCCTTAGATCCTTGATAATTTCTGTTTGAAATCTAAAGAGTAGAATGACCCAAAAAAATTGGACAAAAGAAGATTTGATTGAATGACAATAACTATTGTCAGCCTTCGGTATGTGTCTCCTTCTAAAAGCCCAAAAGTCCGGTAGAAAATAATAACATCACGGTCAAAGAAAGTGGGACAGCCGCAACTGTGTTAATATTTGACTGACAGAAAATAAATAGGTAATAAATAGGAAATATTTAGTTACAAACACAATTACTTATTAATATATATTAATTTAATATAATTAATCAAAAATTAAATTTTATTAAAAATAATATTTATTTAAATTTTAAATTAGAATGAATCAATATTAATATATAAATTATTACGTTAGTAGCAAAATTTAAATAAATAACATCATGCTCAAAGAAAGTGGGACAGCCGCAATTGTGTTAATATTTGACTTAAGGGAATTTGATTATCCTACAGCGAATAATATGATTCTCCGCCCCGTCAAATAAAAGATGCAGTCAGTTCATACGGCGAAAAGGACAAAAGCGACTTGTTAGCGCATATTTCGGAGGATAAGGTCTCGAATCTTTACCCAGAAGGGAGGGATCGATAGGATACAACAGGCCAATAAAGGACGCTTATGAAAAATGATAAGCCCCACTACCACAACCACAACTAAAAAGGAGATATCTGTTATAATAGATGCCATGCAAATGGATATTATCTATCCTTATCTCTATCGTTTGAATTTTGGATCCAGGATTACATTTGGTTTCAGTTTCAAATACATAATCTCTAGACTTGTAGTTGATTTTTTGATAAGTGACTTGTTGATGATGGCTCTGGTTGACTTGGTTTTTGGATGCTCTGTTTAGGTTTGAATTGCAATAGCATTATGAATTATCTTCGGAGCGATTGGCGGTGGACTGCTGTGGCACGTCATCATGATTCTTTGGTGGTGTCTCCTCACCCACCCACCCACCACCACCACAACCAAAAATAAAAGAGAGAGAGAGAGCAGAAGAAGAAAAGGAAAAGAACGCCTCAAGCAAACGTCTCGACAAATTGGACCGCCAACTTGGGAGTTCACACGTAACAAATTATATCAAAATGATGATCAGTGCTCGGGAAAAAAATGTTAATCTTTGCCAAACGTTTTGCAAATTAGATTTCAACCCCTAATTCTTAAAGAAAACATCCCTCACGCCACCCCAGATTCTGTGACACTCTCTCGGAGAACCGAGAAATGGAATTTCAGTTCTGTAGCTTCAACCAACGCCAAAGCGTGACATCGACAAAAATCAACCCAATAGTAATAAACGCATCACGGAAGCCAAAGAACAATGAAAAGAAAGGAGATGCACATACCGCTGAAAGCAATGCCGGAGGAGGCAACAACGCAGGTCTGTATAACGGTGTTCTCTTGCCTGGTGAAAGGCTGCCTCAACATCCCGGACTTCTCTAGCAACTTGGTCCAAGTCTTGACGAAGAAGAAGCCCAGCAGCCCCGCAGACACGTTGAGGGATGGTATTATCCCAGTGGTCAGGTTGAGCTTCATCACGATGAAGGTGAAGAGAACCCCTAACACGAAGCTCACCACAAAGGCCCTCAACGTCAGCTGCTTCTGCCATGGAGGCACCTCCTTGCTCGAGAATACTTGCTCAACGGACAATAGTTCCTTGTCCTCGGCAGCTGCTTCTCCTTGTGTGGAAACGGTTATCGCATCGGCATTGGAAGGAATCTGATCATTCTTTTGCTCGCCTCTGGTCCCCATCATTCCAGATATGCCGGTCTTCGTTTCGAATATCGGCGCTTCTTCTGCGGTCACTCTCCCCCTGGCTCGTGTCACGGCTTGCTCTATTTCTCAGAGCGTGAAAGCCTGAAAGGTATCTTTTATATTTAATGCAGTGCCGTGGGAGAGTCCACGAAGCGATAATGAAGGGCAGGGCCGTTTGTTTGGGAAAGCGCCACCATTGAGAATCTACGGGGCAGGGCCGTTTCTTTTGGAATGCGCCACCATTGAGAATCTACGACAGATTTAATAAATTAATTTTTTATTATTCTCTAGAATAAAAATTAAAATAAAAAAAACGATGATTGGTCAATTGTTATCCGCAGCAGGATTCGTTACGATGATTGCATCTTCGTACAGTTGGAATTATCTTTATTATTATAATACTATTTATTGTTATTTTTATAGAAAAATAATATTTATAATTATATATTAATATGAAATTTATATGAAAAAAATAATTTTTTAATAATAAATTTCACGTTTTTTTTTAAATTGATTATACGGCTGCAACTTTTTTTTTTAAATTTAAATTGATTTAAATTTTTAAATTTAAAATTATATATAATAATATTTATTTTTATATTTCCATCTAAAGAGTAATTAATAGCTGCAACAAAAAGGACAGAAAATTCGTACAGATCGGGTTGGGCAGTCAGTCTTTAGTAATAGCTGTAAATGAGAGTTATTAGCAGGACAGTTGTAATGCCAGCTATACCAATTAATAATTAATAATCGTACAAATTGAATTTTTTATTTGTTTATAAATAGAAAACGCCACCCGTGAACAAATAATATTTGGCATGAAGCAGTTATATCAGCCCATATTAAACTTGGAATAAGATAACCGAGCAGGCAATCACTGAGAGCACTTGGCAGTCTCGTGACTTGCTCTAACGCGTACGGTTGAAGACAATAGACACCAACCAGAAATTATGAAATAACAAATAGTTTTTTTTGCTATAAAACAAACTATGAAATTCCCACAAATATATTCGATTATTTCTTGTTTTCTTCTCTTTTATGGGAACAGTTCAGAAACTTCCACAAAAGCTTATAGATGACAATCCGGAGGGAGAACTAACTGCAACTCGTAATAAAACACAAAAATCACCAAACAACAACACCCATATTGTGCTCCAGAGTAACATAAGGAAAGAGTTTTCTCTTATCAAAGCTCAACGGTTTGCCTTGGCAACTCTCTCAATCTCGTCCTTCTTCTTGATGGCATAACTGATACATCAGTGGATACCATTAGTGATCACAACCAAATAAATATGGTTAGGAACATCATAGAAGTAACAAAATCAAACCTATTCTGTTAGCACTACAAACTAAAATTTCAAGCAGAATATCAGTAGATGTATGGGTGAAGTGCAGAAAATCGAGGCTGCAGTTACCTGTTTGATGAACCCTTTGCAGCATTAATAAGCTCATCAGCCAAACATTCTGCTATAGTTTTGATGTTCCTAAAAGCAGATTCCCTCGCTCCAGTTGTAATCAGATAAATAGCTTGATTAACACGTCGCAGTGGAGAAATATCCACAGCCTGACGCCTGACAACTCCTGCAGAGCCAATACGTGTAGCATCTTCCCTTGGCCCACTGTCGTAACAATAGGAAAGAGTAAATATAAATATGAGTCAACCATGAAAAGGTTACACTTGAGGTACCCATACAAATTGATACTTTCTCATTTGTATACCTGTTGACCACAGCATCAACTATAACTTGGATGGGATTTAGGTCTGTCAACAAGTGAATGATTTCCATTGCATGCTTTATAATCCTCACGGCCATCAACTTTTTCCCATTATTTCGCCCATGCATCATCAGAGAGTTTGTAAGCCTCTCCACAATTGGGCACTGAGCCTTACGAAAACGCTTGACCGAGTACCTTCCAGCTGTATGTGGGACAAAGGTCGCATGCTTGGCTGGAACAACACCTATGTAATCACTCAAAGATATGTCGCTAACCTACAGAGCATATTACAACATGCCATCAAAATTTAGGCAATATGATTCAGACAAGCAATTCTAATTACGAATGACGTCAATATTTTGCAATAAGTTGGCCACGTGACTGATTCAAGAAAAAATCTGTTAACTTGTCTGTAACAAATTTTGATGCAACCAGAAGGAAACAACATCCAAATTGACAGGCAACCTAGATAAAATTTAAACTTCAAAAACCTTGGAGAACCCTACTTTTTTTCACTCTTTTCTCTGGAAAATTCTGCAATGAGAAGAGAAGAACATTGGTTTTAGATATGTTTCAGGCAGAGTAGATAAGTATGGCCCTAAAAGTATCACAATACATATCCATCTGCCAAATTTTCAATCATAACAGTTCACCGGAGGCTCCATCATGAATTCTGAAAGAATAATTTTCATAAAAATGGCAATTTTTTGTATCTCATAGTGGAAACAAATGGTACCAGGAAAGATTTATCAAATGTGACTCCTCCACTTGACTCTTTATGGGAGCTGATGGCAAAAAGAGAAAAGGTACTCTTTTTATTTGTAGTCAGCTTTATTGAAAAGTGCAAAAGGCAAAACTGAGGGACACATGATGTATACAAGAGACAAGAAAGAAGCTATGCTTATAAATTAAAACTAATATATGATGCTCAAAACTTCAATACATTGAAGTCTCAACACCCATATACCTTGGCAGATCTGGTCAAAAACTAGAAAATACATAGAAAAAGCAGTCTCTCTTAAGTGGAATATATTATATTGAATCACAGGACTGCATTGGTTATAAGTAATCTCTAAATACAACAGATTGAAACACGCTCCTAACATATTTCATTCATGAACCTTTTGAAACTGCAGAGGCATTAGATTTCACCAATCACACTCACTTCCCAATTGTCAATGGAAGTATTTTGCAATTACAAGCCTGGTTTCGCTAGGTTTGCCTTACGTTGCCCACTGTTTTGGACTTATTTGAAACAGAATATAAAAAATTGTATTGTATACGTAGTTCATACGACAGTAAAAAAATATAAGATATGAACGGTGAACCACATATACAGACTACAACGGAAGTGGAGATTTTTTACAATAGTGTAAGAATTGAGGTTTGAAGTTTTTCATATTCCAGTTGCCTCTGAGCAACAAAAGAAGGCACAAAATTAATAAATAGGGAAAGCATAATCTATTAAAAAAAATAGAGTGGCAGACTAATCTGGGAATGTAAGAAGGGTATTATTAAAAAAAAAAAAAAAATCAACATTAAAACCAAAACTATAAAAGAAGAAGGGAAAAAACCTGAACGTCCTCAAAGGTCCAGCGATTGAAGAGCTTGACTTCGTTGGAAAGCAGGGTTGGATCCTGAGGAGTAACCACCGCACTTTCCATTCTTGTGCCTTCAATACACGTCAAAATACAGCCTAAAATTCAGAAAGAGCTTCGTAGATATGTATCTCACGGAAGCAAATAAGAGAGAAACACCGAACCTCACCTTTCTGTGAGAGAGAGAGAGAGAGAGAGTGACAGTTTCACAACAGCAGCCTGCAGGGAATGGGAAAGATATTGCAGTACGCGGAAGCTATGAGAAGAAACCCTAAATTTTTCTTGGGCTAAAACCCACAAAAATCAACCGCCGGGCTCCAGCTAAGCCCGGCCCAAGAATAATAATTATTTCGTTTTCTAATATTTCTCCTCAAAATTCAATTACGACGTGTTTAGCTTCCAAGATCATTTCAGATGATCTAAATTAATTTATTAATAATAATATTTTATAAGTTTTATTAAACTATATTTAAATATGAATTAATTGATATATGTTTAAATACATAAATTAAGTTAAAATGAGTTTAACTTTAATATAAGAAGTTAACAAAATAATAGATTTCATTAATGATTCGGTTGAGATGAGTTCAATAACTAAACACATCTTTAAATATTTAGAGAGTTCATAATTAGTAGTGAAATATTTTAAATGAAGATGTTTTATTTGGATTTTATAACATAAGAGATAAAAAAAATTGAATAAAAATATTCTAAAATTAAAAAATTGATTGAATATTATTTGTTAATATTATTTTTATTTTGAAGTTTGTGAAAGTTATATTAATTTTTATGTTTTAATAATAATTAGGTAATATTTAGATGAAGAACTTAAAATTTTGAAATTAAAAATATTTTATTTTTTAATAATGTTTAGAAGTAAAATTATGATAAATTTTGAAAATTCTCGTAATAATGTCCAACCATGTCTTTAATCATTTATGAACATAAGATGCCTCTAATTGGATGAATTATTTGGTAATCTCAACATATGGACAAGTATAGGATGTCATATTAAAAAATAAATATTATTGAGAGCAGCCACTGTTTGGGATCAGCCAATGCACACTATACATGGCAGTGGCTTAATGACGAAAATCTCCTTAACTTTTCAATTCCCTCCCTTTAGATTTTCACATTTGACTTTTAGATGCAGAATTAGGACTCGAGCTTGTCGCCACCTCTCTACTAATTGTATCCCCTCTCTCTCCCAATCGTCGTTCAGTGCACTCTCTCCCTCTCCCTCTCGTCCTCGTCGTACTTATCATCTCCAAACCATGAGGAGAGAGAGAGAGGTCGCATAGAGAGAGAGGGATTTGCTGAGAGAGAAAGTTTGATGAGAGAGAGCTGATGAGAGAGAGCTTGAGGAGAGAGAAAAAGCTTGATGAGAGAGAGAGCTTGAGGCGAGAGAGAGGTCGCATAGAGAGAGAGGGATTTGCAGAGAGAGAAAGTTTGATGAGAGAGATCTTCAGGAGAGAGAGAGAACTTGAGGAGAGAGAGAGAGAGAGAGAGAGAGAGAGAGAGAGAGAGGTCGAAGAGAGAGAAAAAACTTGATGTGAGAGAGAGCTTGAGGAGAGAGAGAGGGGTTGAAGAGAGAGAAAAAGCTTGAGGAGAGAGAGACGTAGATGAGAGAGAGGAGTCTAACAATTAAAAGAAATAAAAAATACAAGCGTGTGCAGTGTGCATCCGCACAGTTGCGGATGCGTAGCAACTCTCATTAAAAAAACTGTGTTTGTATAAAAACTGTCTTTTAGAAAAAGCCTATATGCAGTCGGCTGTGTAGAGTCGGAAGGTAATCGTCTGACATTGGTACACTTTCTCCCCTTCTTTCGTCTGACATTGGTCCCACTTTCTCCCTTTCTTCTTCTTCCCTCTTTCTTCCCCATTCTTTTTCTTAGCAAATGGCCTGACAACTACTTTCTCTCCTCCCTCCCTGGACCTTGTCCATATGTTGGGTCATCAGGGATGACCCTTTAATTATTACATTACGGTGGCTACCAATGTACCAAAACGCAAAACTAGTTCAAACTCCTCGTATTGGATTTTGAAAGAAAAACAAACACTGCATCTGCATTTCTTCAAAATTTTTGAAAGCCCCCTCCCTGAAAATCTGCATTATTGCGAGCAGTTCGGCCACATTTCTGGAGTTCTCTGTATTTTTTGCTCCCCCCCTTTACTCAAGTAGATCGATTCTCTCTCTCTCTCTCTCTCTCTCTCTCTCTCATTTCCTTACCTTTCATCTTGTCTGAACTCATTTCTCCAGCTGTGAAATCTCTATCAAATTTCTACTGCTAGATCTGATTTTTTTTTTTTTTTTCAAATTGAGCAGTGGAGGATTTGGAGACCCAAATTGGCAGTAGTGGGAGGGGCACTGGGATTTGGCGGAAGTAAGGCGTGGAAAATAACACAAAGCTGTCATTTGTTGGTCAAAATATAGTGTTTTTTTAATTAAATTATTGATGCTGACGTCAGTCCGCTGTGCCACGGTTACACCGTGCGCTTGTACCTAACAGCTCTCATTATTTTATATGATTGAATGAAAATACCATGTTCAAATATACATTGAATTTATTCATGTCCTTTTAAGGATAAAATTCAGGTCTAGTGAAATTAGACACAATAAATGAAGAATATATATATAAAGACATATTTGACATAAGTAATGCTAGGTATAATCCTAGAGTTTACAAGTTTCGCATACTCATTTTGAAAAAAAGTTAAGTCTATTATTAAAAAAATAATTTTTTTCATATAGATCACATATTTACTCACTGAGTAATGCTACACACCAATCTCATCTTATTTTCATCCTATTAAGATGTACCTCATTTATCACAATTGGATGAAAAAGAAACATGCAACAAATGATCATTTAATGGTGATAAATGTGTCACACCATATTTAGTGAGATGGTAGTATGATGTATAGAATTTTCCATTTACTCACTTTTTTCAAAATGAGTACACAAAACTTACACAATATATATATATATATATATATATATATATATATATATATATATATATAACTACAAATATCATTTCACATTGCACATTTAATTCATTCAAAGCTTCCCAAAGCAGCATGTTAGGAGAGAAGGCCTCCATCCGAATATGGAAGGTCCTCAACAGAATCAAACAGATTATTACTACTGACATATTGGGGTAAACATATTGATTTGAATTACAAACCGATAATTAACAAGGAGCAATGGAATCAAGTAGCGAGCCAATTTAAACACTTGGAATGACAACCTTAAACAATGCCCCAGGAAAAAAGCAAAGCATTATATATGTATTTGACATTTGCAGCAATCAAATTATAACAACAACCTTGCAAATCGCATACTTCCTAGTTCCTGCCCAACTCAAATGATTAGCCCCCCTTAAACATCTCAGTTACAGCCTCTGACTCATTTGACTTAGAAGCCTCTGACTCGTTAGAAGCTTTTGAATAATTTGACCCAGAAGCCTTTAACTCATTAGAAGCCTCTGACTCATTTGACCCAGAAGGGGCAACAAGACTCTCCACAGCAACGGCATCACCGCATACTCCAATATCAGAATCTAAACGATTGGTACAATACCTGATTCCATACTTGACGCCATAAACAACCACTATCGTGCCGCCGCTAAAACTGGTAGTGAGATAGCCGCTAAAACTGGTAGCGAGAGATTGTAATGGTGAAGAAATTGCAGCATTAGCAGCAGCTCTAGCAACAGCATTGGCAGCAGCTCTAGCAACAGCATTAGTAGCAGCACTAGCAGCAGCATCAACAGCAACATTAGCAGCAGAACCAACAGCAGCATTAAAGGACGCCACCTGTCCACTTCTTCCCGCAAGCAATTTCTCTGTTTTGCAATATAAGGCAAAGTCTTCGCAGTTGTTCTTGAAAATATCATACGAACCAAAGCCATTCCTAAGAAGATATTTAGCACGGTGAATAACATCTTCTGGTGGATCAGATGAAGCAAGAGTGCAGGTACCTCCCCGAACTTGGAAAAGAAAAAATGCTTTTGAGACACCATACTCAAAAAGGTACAGATTTCCACCCGAAAGAAAACAATCTATACAAGAAATGATGACTCCATTGAGATTTGATTGATCTCCACATCTTGAGCAAGGAATGCCCATGGGACGATAGGAAGGTGATGAGCTCACAATGATGCGGTCTAGCACAGGTCCTGATCCAATCTCCTGGCCTGGACCACGAGTAAAGTGGATAACATTTTCGTCGCCGACATATATCCCTGTTATTAGAGGGTACAAAAAAAAAAAAATGAAAACAATAGAGAACTGAGAAAATGAAAACATGAAATAGGGGAAAAAGTCCATCACCGCCTGTCAATTATGGGCACCAGAAGCTATCACAAAAGTCATCTTGCACCATTTTTTTCGAGTTTTCACGACTCTATATAACCTCTACACTCTCAGCCACTGTCAATCAATGGACATGTTTCCCTATACTTATTTTTCATAAGTACAATTTCCCCTACACATACCTATTTGGATATGAAAAAACAAATATGCGCTGCTTGACAGAGATATAATTCTTCAATAGAGTGAATGTCAAAAGGGAGGAGTGGGGGGAGGGGGAGATCATGGCTTAAATTCAACATCTATCATCACAGGAGTGGGAAAGGGAGAAACAAAGACACAGATTTGAAATGTAAATAAACATGGTATAACCTAGTTGTTGTGAAGAGTCGACTCTGCAGATATTAAGTCCAACTTTGAAAAACGGTTAATGCTGGAAAATCAAATTTCTTAAGCAGGTAAATCGTTAGCTATTTTAATAAGATTTCGCTGCATAGTCATAACAACTGCGCATCCCCAATGCTTTAAACATATATTTAGTAGAATCATTAATGTATAACTAGGGAAATTAAGATATAAATAAGAGGACAACGTTTGTTTTGCTTTTCCACTCAAAAAATTTGTCTTTTTGTTCTCTCAAGAAACAGATGAGGAACGGTTCCCAGAAATGTAATTCCAGTGAAATAAGCTGATTAAGCAGTAAATATTTTAAAGACGAATAATTAGCACAAAAATATCCATGAAATGCATAAGTAATAAACAAAATGTAAACTTGATAAAAGAGAAAGAAAAAGAAAAGGGAGGAGAAGGCGTGACCATGGTGGGCGTAGGTATAGGTGAGCCTCCAAGAGTAGATGTGATCCCCCGGTTTCAAATTCTCCCTCTCGATCTTGTTCGACCACACTCCCATCTCCTTCGATCCCACAGACAGAGAGAGAGAGGATGGCGGATTCTTTTTTGTTTTATCTTTTGAACCAGAGGATGGGGGATTCTATTTCTAGTCCTCGAACAAAGGAAGCAGGCGACGGGGATGCAACCCCACAAATGCAGTAGCCTGCTTGGCCTCCAAGCATTCCTTTTAAACAAATGCTAATGGTCGTCCGAAGTTGCATCACCCTCTTCATAGTTGTAAGCATTAAGCAATCCTTTTACGAGACTGCCATATCCGTCAATGGATTATAGAAAGAATAATTTTATAAACCGACTTAATTTTATATAATTTGTTATATTTATTTTATAATAAAAATAATTAAATTATATCAAATCGTATTAATTTATAAGATTATTTTGTGATTAGAATATTTTGGTGTGGAATGGAAAATTTTAAAATTTTAAATTATATAAATCAAATTTGTTAAGTAAAGCAGTATAAATATTGCGTTTTTAACACAAATATATTCATTAGTTTGGCTAAAATTGATTTTAATTTGTTATATTTTTATGGTTAGTTTTGATACCCCAGGCGTGTTTTTTTAAGGAGGATTAAAATTTTTATTAATTTTCTATTATCAGGAGAAAATATAGCAATTGAGTTATAATTTGAACGAGAGAAAATTATTTTCATTCTAACTAAACTTTAGTAACCTAATCTTGTTTGGATTTTATTTCCACTTATATTTTTTAATTTTTTCTTAATAGTTAAGGAAATTATTATTAATGAATTTATATATACTTTTTATTTTTTTCTCGATGGTTAAGGATATTTAAAAATTGTTTAAAAAAATAAAATAAATAAAAAATTCATTTGTGCTAAAACACACATTTAGTAGACACGTTTAATTGTCACCTTAATATTGTCCATTTTATTTTTCACATTTGACATTTTTTTCTTTACTTGTTTTCATCCAAGCGAGGAGCTATGGTATTCTCCCCTGTTTTCACCCTTCAAGGATCTTTTTAATTTAACAATGCTCATCATTTTGTAATTCTTAAACGTGAGAAATGCTTGGGGTCCTAATTTTGGATTTCGAGTATTTTTATGGATATTTTTTTATTTATTGATTAAATAAGTATTTTTTCATAATTTTATAATTTTTTAAAAAAATTTTTAAGAATATAAAAAAATGCATAAAAAAGACAAAAAATAAATAAAAAGAAGTATTTAACCTTCTCAATGGGCAGTGTTGGGAGTCACTATCTTATGGCATATTTAGACACTTGGAGACTCTATAATTCTGTTAATAGTAGTGAAATATTTTAAATAAAAATATTTTATTAGATTTTAAAAACTAAAAGAGAAAAAATTACATAAAATATTATAAATTTAAAAAATCAATTGAATATTATCTTTATTTTGAAGTTAATAAAAGTTGTATTGTTTTTTATGTTTGAATAGTAATTAAGTAATAATTAGATGAAAAAGTTAAAAAATTTAAAATTAAAAAGTATTTTATATTTGAGTAATGTTTGTGAATGAAATTATAACAAATTTTGAGAATCCTCGTAATACCCAACAATGCCTTTAATCATTTACAAACACAAGATGTCTCTAATTGGATGAATTATTTGGTAATCTTAATATATGGTCAAGGATGTCATATTATAAAAACTTGTGTTTATATAAAAATCTCAATGATATTATATTTGATGATAGAATGAAAAAACCAAGTCATCCATGTTTTAAAAATAGCGAGCCAATTTTTATTTTAAGAATCCTTGCAAGCAAAATATAAGGTCAAACTATACAATTTATGCATGTCCTTTTAAGGATAAAATGTGGGTCTAGTGAATTTAGACACCAAGGATGGATAATATATATTTCATATCAGAATAATATATATATATATATAAAATGACACATATTTCACACGAATAATATTATATACAATCTTAAGATCTACAAGCTCCGCGTACTCATTTTTTAAAAAAGTGAGGCTCATCAGTTAAAAAAAAAAAAAAAAAAATTTCATATGAGCCACAAATTTATTCACTTTTTCAAATAGAGTACACAAAATTACAAATATCATTTCACATTTCATCCATTAAAAGCTTCCCAAAGAAACAGGTTAGGAGAGAAGGCCTCTATCCGAATATGGGAGGTCCTCAATAGAATCAAACGGATTATAACTCCTGAGATATTGGGGGTAAACATTTTGATTTGAATGCCTTCGAATCTCGAATGGTTAAAAATGAGTTCACAACTGAACATCCATGCATGCATGACCCTCAGGGCCCCAAGATAAAAAAATAGAATGACAACGAACGGAATGCCATAGAAAAGCTGCATTATTCATCGTTTCACACAAAAGCATCGCTGGTTCGCTTCATTAAAAATTACAAACCGATAATTAACAAGTAGCATGGTATCAAGTAGCGAGCCAATTTAAACACTTGGAATGACAACCTTAAACAATGCCCCAGGAAAAAAGCAAAGCATTATATGTGTATTTGACATTTGCGGCAATCAAATTATTACAACAACCTTGCAAATCGCATACTTCCTAGTTCCTGCCCAACTCAAATGATTAGCCCCCCTTAAACATCTCAGTTACAGCCTCTGACTCATTTGACTTAGAAGCCTCTGACTCATTAGAAGCTTTTGAATAATTTGACCCAGAAGCCTTTAACTCATTAGAAGCCTCTGACTCATTTGACCCAGAAGGGGCAACAAGACTCTCCACAGCAACGGCATCACCGCATACTCCAATATCAGAATCTAAAAGATTGGTACAATAGCTGATTCCATACATGACGCCATAAACAAGCACAGTGAGCACTATCGTGCCGCCGCTAAAACTGGTAGCGCGAGATTGTAATGGTGAAGAAATTGTAGCATTAGTAGCAGCACTAGCAGCAGCATCAACAGCAACATTAGCAGCAGAACCAACAGCAGCATTAAAGGATGCCACCTGTCCACTTCGTCTCACAAGCAATCCTGTTTTGCAATATAAGGCAAAGTCTTCGCAGTTGTTCTTGAAAATATCATACGAACCAAAGCCATTCCCAAGAAGATATTTAGCACGGTGAATAACAACTTCTGGTGGATCAGATGAAGCACGAGTGCAGGTACCTCCACGAACTTTGGCAAGAAAAAATGCTCGTGAGACACCATACTTAAAAAGGTACAGATTTCCACCCGAAAGAAAACAATCTATACAAGAAACGATGACTCCATTGAGATTCGATTGATCTCCACAGCCTGAGCAAGGAATGCCCATGGGACGATAGGAAGGTGATGAGCTCACAATGATGCGGTCTAGCACAGGTCCTGATCCAATCTCCTGGCCTGGACCACGAGTAAAGTGGATAACATTTTCGTTGCCGACATATATCCCTGTTATTACTGGGTATTAAAAAAAATGAAAACAATAGAGAACTGAGAAAATGAAAACATGAAATAGGGGAAAAGTCCATCACCGCATGTCAATTATGGGCACCAGAAGCTATCAGAAATGTCATCTTGCATCATTTTTTTCGAGTTTTCACGACTCTATAACGTCTACATTCTCAACCACTGTCAATCAATGGACATGTTTTCCTACACTTATTTTTCATAAGTACAATTTCCCCTACACATATCTATTTGGATATAAAAAAAACAAATATGCACTGCTTGACAGAGATATAGTTCTTCAATAGAGTGAATGTCAAAAGGGAGGAGTGGGGGGAGGGGGAGATCATGGCTTAAATTCAAGATCTATCATCACAGGAGTGGGAAAGGGAGAAACAAAGACAAATATTTGAAATGTAAATAAACATGGTATAGCCTTCTTGTTGTGAAGAGTCAATTCTGCAGATATTAAGTCCAACTTTGAAAAACGGTTAATGCTAGAAAATCAAAATTCTTAAGCAAGTGAATCGTCAGCTATTTTAATAAGATTTCGCTGCATAGTCATAACAACCGCGCATCCCCAATGCTTTAAACATATATTTAGTAGAACCATTAATGTATAGCCAGGGAAATTGAGATATAAATTAAAGGAGAACGTTTGTTTTGCTTTTCCACTCAAAAAATTTGTCTTTTTGTTCTCTCCAGAAACAGATGAGGTACGGTTCCCAGAAATGTAATTCTAGTTAGATAAGCTGATTAAGCAGTAACTCTTTTAAAGATGAATAATTAGCAAAAAAATATACATGAAATGCATAAGTAATAAACAAAATGTAAACTTGATAAACATGAAAAAAGAGAAGGAAAAGAAAAGGGAGGAGATCGAAGGCGTGACCATGGTGGGCGTAGGCATAGGCGCGCCTCCAAGTGTAGATGTGATCCCCCGGTTTCAAATTCTCCCTCTCGATCTTGTTGGACAGCACTCCCATCTCCTTCGATCCTAGAGAGAGAGGGAGAGAGAGAGAGAGGATGGGAAATTCAAACGAAGGAAAAGGAAACGCGGATGCAACCCCTCAAATGCAATAGCTTTCTTGGCCTCTAAGCATTCCTTTTAAACGAATAATTGTGGTTGGCGCGCAAAGTTGTAACACCATCATCTATTCTTTCGCTTTCATCGTATAACATATGATAATGATACCTATGTGTTAAATGAAGCTTCTAATTATATTTCAAAAATGCTAGACTCACCTACATATGGTCTTGATAACTTTTTTTTTTTTTAGTAATTAAGAAAATATTTTTTAATAATGTTATGAATTTTTAAAAAAAATATATTTAAGAATATTAAAATAATGAATGAAAAAAATATAAAAAGAATTTTTTTTTCTTATTCTTATCAGGACTGGTCTCGTGCTACAGCATTGCTCATTCTATTTTGGTGTGGATGGAAAATTTTAAAATTTATAATTATAGAAATCAAATTTTGTTAAGTAAAGAAAAGCAGTATAAATCAAGCGTTTTTAACACACATATATTCATTAGTTTGGCTACTTTTTATTTTAATTTGTTATATTTTTATGGTTAGTTTTGATACCCCAGTCGTGCTTTTTTTAAGGAGGGTTAAAAATTTTATTAATTTTCTATTATCAGGAGAAAATATAGCAATTGAGTTATAATTTGAAGGAGATAAAACTATTTTCATTCTAACTAAACTTTAGTAACCTAATCTTGTTTGGATTTTATTTCCACTCATATTTTTTTTATCTTTCTTAATAGTTAAGGAAGTGATTATTAATGAATTTATTTTTTTAATTTTTTTCTTAATGGTCAAGAATGTTTAAAATTTATTAAAGAAAAATAAATAAAAAATAAAAAACTCATTTGTACAAGGATATACATTTGGTGGGCACATTTAGTAGTGACCCTAACATTGTCTTTTTGGAAAAGAAAATGATAATATAACTACCAAATATGTCCATCTAACGTGCCTACTCATAGATTTTTATTTCTTTTTTATTTTTTTATTTTTTTAATTATTAAAAAATTGACTATTAGTAAATTTATATTTTTTTTATTTTTTCTTAATAATTAAGAATGTTTAAAAAATAAAATAAAATAATTCATCCATACCATTGTGCACATTCGGTTGTCATCACATTTATGATTGACAATTAACACTCACCCAATTATTGTCCAAATAATATTATAATTTTTTAAAAAAATATTAAAGAATATAAAAAAATAAAAATAAAAAATAAAAAAGAGGCATTTAGCTTTATCGGTTGACAGTGTTGAGAGCCACTATCCGTGGCTTTAGTACTGTCCATTATTATTCCTTTTGTATATTCAGATTTGATATCAAATAATTTATAAATAAGTAAAAGAAAAATAAGTTTTTAATCATTAATATATAAGGAAAGAGTGATAGTTAAAATAATGATAGGTAATAATTAAAAAAATGATAGGTAAAATTTTTTATATTAAATAAAATCAATATTAAGTTGAAATTTAAAATCTAAAATAGGTATAAACTGTGGCAAAAGAATGGTAATACTGATAAAAATATTATTTTTTTTAAATAAAAACTGTTTTATTATTTATCATCTTCACACACCACATATTTTTTAAAAATTAATTTTATTTTTTTTTAAATTAATTAAATTTTTTTACCCATCATCTTTATATAATATATGGTATGTAAAAATAATTAATAGAATTTCAATTACTATTGACATTGACGAAGAGAGAGAGAAATCTAAATTATAGTTATTATTGACATTGATAAGTAGAGAGAAATACAGTTACTTAATAATTATTAAGGAAATGATTTTAAAAATATTAATATATTTTTTATTTTTTTAAAATATATTTAAATATATTAAAAAAATTAATAGTAAACTAACAGTAAGGTTGAGCGAAGCAGCACCGCTCTTACACTTTTTCAAATGAGAGCTGTTATCCGTACAAACTAAAAAGTGCTTCTCGGTACGGACTGACGTGGCAATGATACTCTGACATCATTTTTATTATTAAAAAAATAAAAATAAAAACAAAGATAGAGAGAGACTTTTGTATACTATAGTCGGTTCTTTATTTCTTTTCTAGGGACTAAAGTGTCCAGAACCCTAAGGTGGAGAGAAAATAACTTCTTTCACATAAAGCCAAACTTGAATTCCTTTGTTTAATGTGGAGAAATAGCGTGCAGTATCCCTTTATTTTCTTTTTGAAAAGCAAGGTTTTCCTTCCTTTTTTTAATGAAGGACTCGATTCTTACATATCTTGGAATGAAAACACCCAGATTGTATAATTTTTTTTAGAAAAATATAGTTACAAATATAATTATGTACTAATCTGTATACTAATATAATGTGATTAGTCAAAAAATAAATTTTATTAAAAACGGTGTTGATTTAAATTTTAAGTATGAATAAATCAATATTGATATACAGATTAGTGCGCGACTGTGCTTGTATGTAGTAAAACTCAATTTTTTTTATGCTTTTAGTAAAAAATAATCTAATTTTTTTCAACTATTAACACGTTGTAGAACAGGTTTTGTTTAAATGAAAAATATTCTAACTATTTTTTATGTGCATCTTCTATCTCCCCTGAACAGGATACGATTGTATAATTTTAAATCTGGGCACTTGTTGACTCCGTAAAAAATGTCAATAAAAAACTGATTATTGCTTGCACCATGTCCAACTTCTTCTTGAAAAATTATATATATATATATATATATATATCTCGTATGAAAAAGATGCCATGGGAGAAGACACACCAATGGGAAATGATAGAAAAAGCTACAAAAAGCTAGAAAGGGGTAGAAAGAAGATGCACTCAGTTGGGAGAGGGGTGGAAGGAACGAGGCCTTTTCCATTAGAGAAGATGCAGAATGAGAGAGGGTAGAACGAGAGAGAAGTTGCTTTTTCCAAAGTATATTTTTTTAAAGTAAACTTACACTTTTACTCTTTGAGTTCAAAAAGAAAAGTTAAGAACACTTCTAATGGATTATTTATCTTATTTTTTAAAATATATTATTAAAATTTATTTTTTTTATTTTACATAATATTTTTTATAATATACCATATACCAATTTATCTATTTTTTTTATATTATTTAAATATTATACTTTTTAATATGTTTTATTCATTTTAAATATTTTCTCAACTCTGCTCTATCTTTTTGGTACGGTGTGATTTCTGGATTATGTTTTAAGAATCAACTTTATGAAAGAAAGCACTGAAACATCAATTGATAATCCAATACTGCAAAAAGGTTGTAAGAAAGGTTTCCAGTCATGAACTGGAACACCTGCCGCTAGCTCTAGGCATGGAAAAAAAAAAAAAAAACTGGAACAGCCTCCGCTTGAAAGGTTTCCAGTCTGCGCGTCATCTTCTTCACAAAAAAAAAAAACTCACTGAAATCCACAAATCAAACACAGAAGTCACCTGCGATGTGAGATGTGACGCAGCTCTGTGGTGATGGATGGAAGACGAGCAAAAGTCACCTGCGAAGAGAAAGACGCGCGAAATAAACAGATGAGAGGTAGGGGAACGGAAAGTAGATGAGAGAGAAATGATTAAAAAAATATTTGCAATTGTGTATAGTTACCGCTAGATGTAGTGGTGACACTGTAGTTAAATGGAAAATACAGGCAAAATAGCCAATCCATTGGAAGTCACTTTTACCTTATTTTCTTCAAATTATACAGAAATAAGGGCTTTATAAGCCGTTGGGATTGCTCTAACAAAGCACTTACCATATCAGTACGTAACAACCCTATGTTTTTCATTAGTATGTTTAGCATTTCTAGTAATAGAAGATGCTTTAGTTGCAGGAAAAAGCTAGAAATTCTGTTGGCATTTTTAGTTTTTTTTTTTAACTTAATAATTAAGAAAATAACATTTAATAATATTGTGAATTTAAATATTAAAAAAATAAAGTGAAAAAAAAAAACACAAGAAAAGCCTAGCGGCATTGTAGGGTTTGGAGACAAAGGTGCAAAGAAGAGAGAGATTTACAACATTACTCTATAACTTTAATGTGAACTTGTTCCCTTCTTGCTTATGCTTGTTTCCTTAATGTGCTTGACTTCATTGTGTAGACAACTTGAATTTGAGACTTTTTTATTCTTTGAATTCATTTGTTATCATCAAAATTCATGTGTAGATATATAATTACACAAAATTTGAAACCTTGAGTTCAACAGATCCAATTGAGGCTTTTACTAAGTTAAGGCAAACAGTGACAGTTGAAGAATATCAAAGCCAATTTGAGGCTTTATCTAATAGGATAAGAGTCCTACTAAGGAGTTTAGAATCAACATTTTTATTAGCGGACTTAGAGATGACTTGAGAATTATAGTAACAATGCTTAAGCCCTCATCACTCTCAACTACCTTTGGGTTAGCTAAGTTAAAAGAAGAAGAAGTCAATATACAAAATCAGGGTATTACCACTAGAAGTGTTCTGCCTAACCCCATATATAACCCTAAACCAATCAACTCAGCCCCTGTACTCAAATTACCTGCACCTCTTCCCAGACTAGAACCAATGCCTCCACCTACCTCGCCGAAAAATTTTTCCCATTAAAAGAATTAGTCCAGCCCAAATGGAAGAAATGAAGAGTAGGGGATTGTGTTATTATTGTGATGAGAAGTTCCATGTTGGATACAAATGCAGTAGGCCAAAACTGTTTTTATTGAAAGGGTTGGAAAATGAAGATAAAGAAAAGGGAGAGGATGAGGGAAGTTTAACAGTTATACAAAATGAGGGACCTGTAGTAAAAGATAAAGAGGTAGGAGAACTGCTTGGAATTTCTTTACATGCATTAGTAGGATCTCTTTCTCCTAAAACTATGAGAGTTGAAGGAAGTATTAATTAGAAAAAAGTGTTAATTTTAATAGATACTAGAAGTATGTAAAGTTTTGTGAATTCATATGTAGTAAGGAAATCAAAACTACCAAAATGAGAAAGCCAGCTGGCAGTAAGGGTGGCTAATGGGGATAGCCTTCCTTGCCAAGGTTACCGCAGGGCCTTGCCCCTCCAAGTATAGCATTTACATTTCATGGCTCAACTTTTTTTGTTAATTTTGGGAGGGTGTGTTGTAGTGTTGGGAGTAGATTGATTAAGGAAATTGGTTCCTATTTTGTGGAATTTTTCTGACCTCATATGCAGTTACTCTTAATGGAGAGCCCTCCAAGTTGCAAAATATTCAACCTTCTCAAGAAGTGTCGGAAGAGAAGGATCACACCCTTAAGTTGAAAAAGGATACAATCAAGGGAATGTGGGTCCAGATGCTAGGTATAGATTCGGACAGTGCAGTAAGAAGGGTGGACCCAGAGTTACAACAAGTGTTACGAGCTTATGAATCGGTTTTTTCTCAACCCAATGGCTTGCCTCCACCTTGGAGTCATGACCATAGGATTCAGTTCCAAAATGGAGCTAAACCAGCAAGTCTACATCCTTACAGGTATTCATATTATCAAAAAATTGAAATTGAGAAATTAATTTCTGAAATACTTAACAGTGAAATTATAAGGAGTAGTCAAAACCCGTATTCTTACCCGATGTTGTTAGTAAAGAAAGCTGATGGTAGTTGGAGGATGTGCATGGATTATAAGGCCTTGATCAAGGATACTATCAAAGATAAGTATCATATCCCAAATATTGACAAGTTATTTGATGAACTTTAAGGGGCAGAATTTTTCTCTAAGTTGGATTTGCATTCTAGTTATTGTCAAATCAGAATGCATCCAGGAGACATCCACAAAATTGCTTTTAAGACTCATGAGGGTCACTATGAGTTTTTGGTGATTCCCTTTGGCCTCGCCAATGCTCTCTCAACTTTCCAAAGGTTAATGAATAAAGTATTCAGGCCCTACCTAAAGAAGTTTGTGTTGGTTTTTTTTATGACATTCTAATCTATAGTAAGACACTGCAAGAGCATTTACAGCATCTAGGCACTATTCTAGAGATTTCGAAGTCTCACCAATTTTATGCCAAGGCTTCCAAATGCATATTTGGAAGTAAGGAAGTGGAGTACTTGAGGCATCTCATCTCTAAGGCAGGAGTCAACGCAGATCCATAAAAGATAGATGCTATGTAAGGATGGCCTATACCAACTAATCTAAAAGCCTTGAGAGGTATTTTGGGCCTCATAGGATATTATCGTATATTTGTGCAGAGTTATGGCATGATTGCAACACCACTTATAACACTACTAAGGAGGAACTCATTTGTGTGGACAGAAAAAGCACTACAGGCATTTAATCTATTGAAGCAAGCCATGATCAACCCACAAGTCCTACGAGTTCCAGACTTTTCAAAACAGTTTGTGATGGATTGTGATGCTTCAGGAAAAGTGCTAGGTGTTGTACTTATGCAGGAGGGACAATTCATAGCTTATTTGACTTAATTTTTAAAAGGTAAAAGCTTAACTCTCTCAACTTATGAGAATGAATTACTTGCAGTAATGATGGCAGTAAGGAAGTGGAGGCATTACTTGTTGGAGCAATCATTCAAGGTTTGCATAGATCAACAGGCCTTAAAACATTTATTGGAACAGAGAATTGGGACTACTGCTTAGCAGAAGTGGGTTTCTAAGTTATTAGGATATGATTTTTTAATGGAGTATAAAAGTAGCAAAACTAATATTGTTGCAGATGCACCATCCAAACTACCAACCACAAATGAGCCAAACACTTCAACCCACCAACAACCAAATTCCACAAACCAATTCCAACATAACCCACCAATCCATTGAACCAACTATACAAGCAGTTAGCATGATAGAAACCAAATGGATAGATGAGTTAAAGAAAATCTACCCCTAAGATCCCCAGTTGCAGGAGTTGTTGTGCAGCTACTATCAGGGGACCTTGGACCTTTCCCATTACTAGATCTGAAATGATCTCCTCTTTTACAATGGGATACTTCATCTAGAAACACTGGTACCATTCCAGCAGCAGATTTTACAACAATATCATAGCAGTTCATTAGGGGGCCACACAGGGGTGTACAAAAGATATTCAATAATAAAAAATAGATTTTACTAGCCTGGATTGAGAAAGGATGTTAGGAGTTGCATCAGGGAGTGCCAAAGGAATAGGGTTGAAACCCTTCATCCAATAGGATTGCTTCAACCTCTTCCAATAGCCAAGAGGAAATAGGTCATCAGTATGGATTTGTAGAAGGATTGCCATCATCAGAGGGTTACACTATAGTAATGGTACTAGTGGATAGATTGAGCACATATGCTCATTTTATACCACTGCATCACCCTTACACTGCTTTGAATATGGCTAGGGTTTTTATGGAGAATGTATTCATATTGCATGGGTTACCTCAGACTATAGTCAGTGGCAGGGATCCGATGTTTACTAGTCAATTTTGGACAAAGTTGTTCAGAATCTATGGAGCTGGTCTATTGCTAAGCTCAACCTACCATCCCCAGACAGATGGCCAAATTGAAGTGGTGAACAAATGCCTAGAGTGCTACCTCAGGTGTTTTATCAATGACTGATCCAAAGATTGGAAGAAATGGCTAGCCCTTACTGAATTCATGTACAACACCTCAACTCACAGCTCAACCCTAATTTTTCCTTTTGAAACACTATATGGTTTTCCTTCCCCAAAACTCCTACCTTCTGAACCAGGTGCTACCAAAGTACAAGCAGTAGAAGAAAAGTTTAAATATCGAGAGTTTATTAGTAAATTGGTGAAAGAAAATCTTCAAGCAGCACAAACTCGTATGAAAAAGCATGTTGATAACAAGAGAACCGAAATGGATGTCCAAGAAAGAGATTGGGTATACAAGAAGGAGGTTGAGGTCATACGGACAAATGTTTGTGGTCGTGCAAAGGAACCTTAAGCTCTCACCATGGTATTTTGGGCCATACCGCATCCTTTGCCGTGTAGGCAGGATTGCGTATCACCTGGATCTAACCCAAGGAGTTCAAATCCATCCCACCTTTCACGTTTCATGTTTAAAATTGAAACTAAGAGCCCATGTACAAGTTCACACACAATTGCCCCAAGTGACATCAGAAGGTGCTCTGACGCTTGAACCTGAGGCCATTCCAGAAAGAAGATTGAAGAAAGAAGGTCACTAAGCTAGAATGGAGGTCCTCACTCATTGGAAGGGGACAATGGTTGAAGATGCGACATGGGAAGACCTCAAAGACTTGAAAAAATGATTTCCAAATCTTGTGGGCAAAATCTTTTAATGGAAGGGGGTGTTGTTAAGGCTTGCAGACAAATGTGCAAAGAAGACGACAAGAATGATGGAGAGAGATGGACTTATGAAGAATTCGGTTACGATGCTTATATATTAGAGTTAGAAGGGTACTTGTGTCTTTATTTGATTAAGTAGGGATATTGATGTATTTATGCTTTATTTTCAGCATGCTTTTTTTTGCAGCCATTGGGTCTAAATGGACCGAGTCTTTAGGGGAGTACGTCGTGGGTCAAGTGGGCCAAGTAATGGGTAGTTATTTTATTTTGTTGTGTCGTGGGTTAACTATCCAGCCCTATTTAAAAGTCTAATTAACAACTAAAATGAAGATCATCATATCAGTTTCTCAAATTCTATTTGTGGAGGCAGTGGCTCCTCAAAAGCTATACATCTAATTTATAAATTGCATTCCAAGTATCACTATTCATAATACGGCAACTCCCAGCAGTGGGTGTAGACCCACCCTTATTTTCAACACAATTACCATTGACATTGATGGAGAGAGAGAGAAATCCAAATTACAATTACCATTAACATTGATAGGGGGAGAGAGCAATCCAAATTTCTAAAATCCCAATTCCTCCGCAACTAATCTCCGAAACAAAGAAAAAAGAATGCATAGACGAAGACCACAAAAAATTCAAAAATCCAAGGCCATGGCTTCATCCACACAGTGTGTCTCCTCCTTCTTCAATTGGTCATCCTCTTGGTCTCAGTAATCTCCGCTGACGCAAAACGCTCTTTATCTCAACCTACCCTTTCTCCTTTAAGCAAAACCCTTCCTTCTTGGATGTCCTCATTGTCATAATCGAGATCAGCCGCTTCAACCCTAGGACCGTTCGATCAAGCATCTCCCTCTAATGTCTTCATCTTTCCGGTTGAGGATGAGGTGTGGGATCGTCCGATCCAGTGGAACGACATGGTGTTTGGGTTGGGGTTGAAGAAGTCTCTGTCCTTCTCCTACAACTTCAACTTGCTCTGGGACCTCACCAAGGATATGCTCATCATGGTGCTGGCTCTACTCTTCGGCATCGGTTGTGGGACCCTCAGATCTGCCACCTTGTACCTGGCATGGTCCCTCTTCTCTAACCGTTTCTACGACCTCCACTATGGCTCTCCCTATTCTGTCAAAAATGACCACCACAGAGACAATGAGTTCAACCCTAAGAAGATGGGATACGTGAAGATTTCGGCCGCTAATTCTGTGCCCACACCCATATTCGCCCCTGCCTTGGCCAAGCATGTGGCATGAGAATGCATAGTTTAAACTTCACCATTAATAAAAAGTAGGGTTGATGGAGCTTGTGAGTCTAAGGGTGGGTTGTCTAGAATCACTAATAATTAAAAAAAAAAAAAAAGTGCAAAAAAGTAACACTTTTGTGGTCTGTATCTATCAATTTACAACTTCACTGTTCTATATGTGGTCTATAATCCCATCCTTTTGTGATATTGTTCTTTTTTCTTTTTTTAATGCCGTTTATCAAGGTTTGATTTTGTAGTTGAGATCGCATCCAATTTCAACTTTGCTAATTAGCTCTAGAACGGTGATAAACGTGCAGTATATTGGATTGCAGCTATTAATTTGCCATCTTCCTCTTTCTCTCAAGTTTTGAGCTACTTATGATTTCATGTTTTGAGTTCCCAGATTGCCAAACATGAAAGGTAAGGTTTGGTCAATGGAGTTGCAGTTAGTAGAAGAGCCTTTTGAAAGTTTCAGGATCCGTAGTAATTTGTGGGCCGTTATGTTTGTTGAGTAAGTGAAAAAAATATTATCATTGTTATTACAATCACTAGCATTTCTCTTATTTTTCACTAAGGCACTTTAGTAGTGTATAGGGTTATCTGATCTAATCATGCCTTACATAGTCTGGTCTTGGGGGAACAATAGTTCACTTTGGTGAGGAAGGAAAGAGAGAAATGAGAAGCAACAACTGCTACCTCCTGTGGGCCGCGGGGAGGGGGGGGAGGAGGCTGTGTTTGGCTTTAACCAAAGAGCTTTTCAAGTTGTTGGGGCTAATTTGTGAACATATTATGTAGTAGTTGTTGGGAGTGGGGGACTTCTTGGTTGAGAAGAAGTTTGGGAGCCTCACAAGATACAAACTGGTGCATTTAGGTGGTGTAGGTTATGGATTGATGGATTGCTATGAAAGAAACCGATTGCAATAAGAATGGTTGCGGTAGTAAGGGAAAATTTTGTGCGTGTTTAATCCCTGCAAGAACTAGGTATCAGAATGTGTATCATACCTATGGATATATACTACATATACATATACATATATTAATATATATATATATATATATATATATATATATATATATGATATTGTAAAGATGTGGGGGCAAATGGTAACCAAAAGCTAATGTGTTGCCCAAATGACTAACACAAAAGGGGGGATGAATTGAGTTGTATTAAAAAAATAACAATTATAAATCAAATATATAATATAAAATATAAACAAAATATGAAATAACAATAAATATAAAGAGTAAGGGTAAGAGAGAAGCAAACTCAGTATGTTAACGAGGTTCGGCCCCACTGCCTACGTCCTCGCCTCAAGCTACCCCTTGAGGATTCCCAAATTCACTATTCAACCTCCTTCAGGTGGAGATAGAAACCTATTACACCTTTGAACAATACCACTACAAAGGATCCGTGTAGAACATCCTCTACACTTGCAATCAACTTACACATGGTGATTCAACTATTCCCCGTGTAGAATACTTTCTACACGCACAAGGGTTATACACACCCTTTTTCTGATACAAAAGCTGATAGTGGGTAGGTTATCAGAAAACACTCCTCAATGAGTGAAATAAGAACAATACAGCGTAAACTATATCTCTCAAAATGAATAAAGATTAATGCTCAATGCTTAGAGAAGAGAAAATGAAAGTTTTGAATGAATGTTGTATGCTCTTGGTGTTGTGAATGTGAAGCTCTCAAATGATCTATTTATAGGCATATGAGACTTCATATTCAAATTTAAAAAGATTCACATGTCAAAGACAACATCATTCACTTTTTCAAAAAAATTCAAATAAAAGGTTATTCTTTTTCAATTGTCAAAGACAACATCATTCACTTTTTCAAAAAAATCAAACTAATATTTTACTTTTAGCATATGACAAAATGAGCACACTTTCCTTTTCAAAAAATTCAAACCTAATCTTTTACTTTTTACATATGACAAAATGAGCACACTTTACTTTTCAAATTTTTCAAACAAAATCATCTACTTTTTGTATAAGTCTAAAAAAGCATCAATCACTTTTGAAAATATTCAAATAAAACATGCACATGTGAAAGATGACAATCAATCATCTTTAATATTTTCAAAATTCAACCCTTTAATCAAGGCATGCACATGCAAAAGATGACAATCAATCATCTTTCAAAATTTTCAAATTTAATTTTAAAAAATATTCATGCACATGTGGAAAATGTATTTTAATGCTTTATGATAAAATATTAATTTTGAGCATTAATCCTAATTTCGAATTTTAAGAGATTTACAACATTACCCTATGACTTTAATGTGAACTTGTTTCCTTCTTGCTCATGCTTGGTTATTTGATGTGCTTGATTCCATTGTGTGAACAACTTGAGCTTGAAACTCCTTTATTTTTTGAATTCATTTGTTATCATCAAAATCCATGTGTAAATATATAATTATACAAAACTTGAAATCTTGGGTTCAACAATCTCCCCCTTTTTGATGATGACAAATACTTGATAGAACCTGAAAGCTGTATTAATATTTAAGCTCCCCCTAAGAATGTGCGTTAGTTTTTCAAGTAAAAGTATAAATATAATTCCAAGCATATATAATAAGTTTAGCAATTCAAACAATGTTAATGTTCTAGTCTAACACTTCTCCCCCTTTTGGCATCATTAAAAAGGATCCGCAACAAGTAAATGGATCTGAAGAAAACGGTGCGTTAGTAGACACTGTAGATAGTTAAAAATAAATAAATAAATTTCATCCGTCCGTGACCCGACAAGTGCGGCTGGAGATTTGAAAAAATCGCCTTATGTTGTTGACAAACGAGATTGAAGGTTTCGAGTTTCTAAAAAAATGTCATTTTCACCGATCGGAAAAAAATACATTGCTCTTTGACTTGGATGATAGCTTGTCTTATTCTTTATACTATATATCTCTATAAAATCAGTCCTAGAGTTCATCCAATCCGCATCAAGTTTTCTTCTCATCTCTATAACTCATCTACATTCCTTCAACATTCTCGTTTTAAGCCTTCTATTCTTTTCTCAATGGCTCATTCTTCTAACATTTCCCTAGATCCATCCATGAGACATTCTGCATCTCAACCTCCTGTCCTTTCTGCAGCTGTCATTGGTGCCATGTTGCAGCAGGAAAATAATAATCTGACTAATAAGTCAGATTCTGATGCTATTTATGACTTGGTGAGTCTTGGGACTCGCTACTCTTCCTCTATTGTTGTTTTTTCTCAGCAGCTACAAGCTAAAAATCATAAAGTTGAAAAGTTCAAAGAACAAATTGTTGTACTTCAACAAATTATTCAAGAGTCTCACACAAGGGAAGGAATAATTCGACAGAAGAATAAACAGTTAAAATCTTTATTAGATTCTTCATTCCGCTTGCCGGTTCCCATGGATAAGAATGACATGATATTGTATGAAGAGAATGAGCGTCTAAAACATGAGGCTAAGAATCTCAAGTTTATGTAAAAGTATTTAAAAAATCTATCTCTATTTTTATTGACTCTAGTCTATCTTTTAAGAGATATTCATAGCATGCATCATACCTATTTCTCTTCTGATCATACATAATCTATCTTCTGGTAAAGGCTTTGTGAAAATATCTGCTAACTGATCGTGTGTGTTTGTGAATTCTAGTACTATATCGTCTTTCTGCACATGATCTCGAAGAAAATGATATCTTATTTCAATATGCTTAGTTCTAGAATGTTGTATTGGTTTCTTTGAAATATTTATAGCACTTGTATTATCACATTTGATTTGAATGTGATTATACATGAGTTTAAAATCTTCAAGTTGTTGCTTCATGTAGAGAACTTGAGCACAACAACTACCCGCAACAACATATTCTGCCTCAGCAGTAGATAGTGCAACAGAATTGTGTTTTTTACTAAACCAGGAAACTAGTGCATGACCTAAGAAATGACATGCTCCACTTAGTGCTTTTTCGATCTATTTTACAGCTAGCATAATCTGCATCTGTGTAACTGATTAGATCGAAAGATGTGTGCTTAGGGTACCATAACCCTAGGTTAATTGTACCACTAAGATATCTAAAAATGCGCTTAACTGCAATTAAATGTGATTCTTTTGGAGATGATTGAAAGCGTACACATAAGCACACACTAAACATAATATCTGGTCTACTGGCTGTTAAATATAATAAGCTACCAATTATACCTCGATATATTTTCGAGTCAACTGGCTTACCGGATTCATCTTTATCAAGTTCAGTTGATAGGCTCATTGGTGTTCCAATTTCCTTAGCATTTTCCATCCCAAACTTCTTCAGTAATTCCTTAATATATTTTGATTGATTGATGAATGTCCCACTTTTTGCTTGCTTAATTTGTAATCCGAGAAAGAATGTAAGTTCTCCCATCATGCTCATCTCAAATTCTTCCTGCATAGTCTTAGCAAAAACTTGACACATATTTTCATTAGTAGCATCGAATGTTATATCATCAACATAAATCTGAATCAAAAGAATATCATCATTTTCATATTTAATGAAAAGAGTTGTGTCGATTTTTCCTCTTGAAAAATATTTTTCAATCAAGAAAGCACTGAGTCTCTCGTACCAAGCTTTAGGAGCTTGTTTAAGTCCATATAGTACTTTTGTGAGTTTGAAAACATGATTTGGGGAAATATAATTTTCAAAACCTGGAGGTTGCTCAACATAAACCTCTTCATTTATAAAACCATTTAAGAAAACACTTTTAACATCCATTTGAAAAAGTTTGAAATCTTTATGACAAGTATATGCAAGTAGCATTCGAATAGCTTCTAATCTTGCGACAGGTGCATATGTCTCATCATAATCGATTCCTTCTTCTTGATTAAAACCTTGGGCTACAAGTCGAGCCTTATTTCTAGTAATGACTCCGGACTCATCTTTCTTGTTTCTAAAAACCCATTTTGTTTCAATAATAGTATGATTTTTGGGTCTAGGAACAAATGTCCAAACATCATTTCTTTCAAATTGATTCAACTATTCTTGCATAGCTAGAATCCAAGATTCATCAAGAAGTGCGTCATCAATATTTTTGGGTTCAATTTGAGATAGAAAAGCAGTATGATTGCAAATATTTCTAAGAGATGATCGAGTACTTACACCTTGTGAAGGTTCTCCCAAAATTTGTTCCACTGGATGATCTTTCACAAATTTCCACTGTTTGGTTGTATCTTGTATTAAATTTTGATGATCTTTCCTGATGGCTCCATGTTGAACTTCCTCTATTGTTTTCTCTTTGTTGAGATTGAGACTTTCTGTATTATTTATACCTCATGTTTCTTCATCAATAGATTTCTTGGAGAATGGAGAGTTAAATTTATCAAATACTACATGCATAGATTCTTGTACAGTCAAAATCTTTTTATTGAATACTCTATAAGCTTTACTATTAGTAGAATACCCGAGAAAGATACCTTCATCAGATTTTGCATCAAACTTGCATAAATTATCCCTGTCATTCAAAATAAAAAATTTGCATCCAAATACATGAAAGTAACCAATGTTGGACTTTTTCTCATTCCAAAGCCCATAGGGGTTTTATCTAACTTAGACCTTAGCATAACTCTATTTATAACATAACATGCAGTACTTACCGTTTCGGCCCAAAAATAACTAGGCAAGTTGTTCTCATTGAGCATTGTTCTTGCCATCTCTTGAAGAGATCTATTTTTCCTCTCTACTACCCCATTTTGTTGAGGAGTTCGAGGAGCAGAAAAATTATGCACAAAACCGTTTTCATCACAAAATGTTTCAATATTTTTATTAACAAACTCTTTTCCCTTATCACTTCAGATACTTGAAATAGTATAGCCCTTTTCATTTTGAATTCTCTTGCATAACTTGGTAAAGGCATTATGTGCCTCATCTTTATGAGCAAGAAAGATGACCCAAGTATATCTAGAGAAATTATCAACAATAACAAATACATAATATTTTCCTCCTAGACTTGCAACTCTATTTGGTCCAAAAAGATCCATGTGTATCAGTTGCAATGGTCTAGTAGTGGAAATATGTTTCTTAGTTTTAAAAGAAGTTTTTGTTTGTTTACCAAATTGACATGCATCACAAATTTTGTCTTTAAGAAAATTTGTTTTTGGTAAACCTCTCACAAGATTATTTTTTGAAAGTTTGGAAATAAGTTCCATATTGGCATGACCTAATCTTCTATGCCATAGCCAACTAGTTTCATTTTGAACTGAAAAGCAAATAGCATCTTGTGAGGTAATTTCTTCAAAATCGATTGTATAAACATTATTGTTTCTAAAAGTAATAAAACAAATATTACAATCATGATCATTCAAAATAATGCATTTATCTATTTTGAAAGTAACTGTAAATCCTTTATCACATAATTGACTTATGCTCAAAAGATTATGTTTTAAACCTTCAACAAGTAGAACATCTTCAATTATGAGAGAAGATTCATTACCAATTTTACCTATTCCCACTATCTTCCTTTTCGAGTTGTCTCCAAATGTCACGTGTCCTTCTTCTTTGGATCTAAGATCAAATAACTTAGTCTTGTCTCTCGTCATGTGTCTTGAACATCCACTATCTAAAAATTACTTATTTTTGCTTGTGGATGACTTCATGCATACCTATAAAAACAATTAAAATGATTTTTCTTGGTACCCAAGTTCTTTGGGTCCTTTATTTATTAGTATTAAAAGAAACAAGATTTTTAGGTACCCATATGGCCCTAATAATTATTGTATGATTTCTTCTAATAGGACAAGTATGATAATTATGACCATTTCTATTACAAAAATTACAAATAGCATGTGACATATATGAAAAACTTGAATGATTATAATAATATCATTTTTTGACAAAATTATTTTTATGAAAAGAATTTTGAATATTAGTCTTTGATGTAGAATAATTATCAAATAAACTTTTATAAAGTTTGTATTTTTGTTTTGGCATATATTCCAATCCTGCCTTGTTAAAAACACATCTTTGACTACCAAGAAGTTTTTCAAAATTTCTTTTTCCATTCGTAAAGTTTTCAACAATATTTTCTAAATCGGTTTTCTTCTTATTCAATTCAAGATTTTCATCTTTCAAAATGATATTTTCTTTTCTTAAAATTTCAATTTCGTTTGTTAAAGAAGAATTTTTCTTTTTTAAAGCAGTATACTTGATACCCAATTTTTCAAATTCCTCATAAATCTCTTCTAAAACATTTTGCAATTTTTCATATGAAAGATTTTCAATATTATCAAGATTTGTTACCTCAATGTCATCTTTAGCCATAAAACAAAGATTTGCTGATTCTTCATTGCTTGCTTCACTATCTGAGCTACTTGAATCATCATCTCATTTAGCTTTCATTGCTTTCTTGCCCTTGTTTCGATCTTTCTTTAGCAGAGAACAATCTGGCTTGATATGACCAGATTTATTGCATTTATAACAAATTAAAGTGTCATTTTTACCTGAATCTTTCTTGGAAAACTTTTTGAAGGATTTCCTCGGAGGAGTTCTATTTTTCTTCAAGAACCTCTGAATTCTTCTTGTTATCATCGCAACTTCTTCATCTTTATCGTCATTTTCCTCATCTTCATCACTTTCACTTTCATGAGGAATAGCTTTAAGTGCTAAGCTCTTCTTTGGCTTTCCTTCTTCTTCTTCTCTTTTCAATGTGTACTCATGGGTGATAAGTGACCCGATGAGTTCATTAACTTCGAGCTTCTTGAGATCTCTAGCTTCAAGAATCGCTGTAACTTTTGATTCCCAACGTTTTGGTAAAGAGTTGAAAATTTTTCTTACTATCTCCACCTTGGAATAAACCTTGCCAAGAGCTGTCAAGCTGTTTATGATGTTAGTAAAACGAGTGTGCATACTAGAAATAGATTCATCATCATTCATCTTAAACATTTCATATTCATGAGTAAGAATATAAATTTTTGATTCTTTGACTTGCGAAGTTCCTTAATAAGTTACTTCAAAGTTATCCCAAATTTCCTTTGCCATAGTGCAATTCATTATTCTATTAAACTCCTTTTCATTAAGAGTATTATATAATAAATTCATAGCAGTTAAATTTAAAGTATAAAGTCTATCGTCTTCACGATCAAACTTTTCTTCTTCCTTTTTGACCTTTACTCCATCAACCACTTTTGTTGGAATATAAGGTCCATTTACAATATATTTCTAGATTTCTCTACCTTGAGCTTGAAGAAATATTCTCATTCTAACTTTCCAGAATGAGTAATTATCTCCACAAAAGAGTGGAGGCCGACTGCTAGATTGATCTTCACCAAATGAAGCTGTAATGTTAGCCATAAGATCTTAACTCAAAAGATAGTTAATCTTATAATAGAGCTTTTAGCTCTGATACCAATTGTTACTGATCATAGGCCGCACCTATGTCACCTAATAATTGTACCTATTAGACTAGCCGGCCACCATCTCTACCGGTGCACCGTCACCCATGGTCGGAGAGTCTTGCTTCGGTAACACAGTCACAAGCGAGAGTTCCCATGAGTGATCTGCCTGTATGAACAGTACAGGTCAACTAGCTCTGATACCAATTGTTACTGATCATAGGCCGCACCTATGTCACCTAACAAT